>NW_023266737.1:0-1934 GCF_013103735.1 Etheostoma cragini
AGAGAGAGAGAGAGAGAGAGAGAGAGAGTGTGAGTGAGTGAGTGAGAGAGAGAGAGAGAGTGAGTGAAATCAAAATGTAAAACACAAAACACAGACGGACGATCTTCATCATCATCATCATCATCATCATCATCATCATCATCATCATCGTCTCCTGACCCAGAGCAGAGATGACGTTGCCCAGGGTGACCAGTGACTTGTTGATGTTCCCCCCCTCCTTCAGGCGGACGCCGGTGGCCCCGGTGGCGTCGGCCCTCTCGCTGCCGGCCAGGTCCACCAGGTGGATCTTACTGAGCGTCTCGCTCGGCATCTCCGCGTCGAACTTGGCCTGAAGGACACACGACGGGACGGCGTCAACGTCAAAACATCGCTTGTTGCTCTCAGTGAAACGATCATGTGACCTGATGCTAACCCTCGTGTTGTCTTCACTCCGGGACCCTCTCGGGTCAAACTGACCCGGGACAAACTGACCCGGGACAAACTGACCCGGGTCAAACTGACCCGGGACTTATTTGGGGTTTTAAAAATAATTCTGAAATAAAATCTTACTTCATAATCTGTTACCAAATATCGTCTTCGTCCCGTATCGTGTTGTCTTCCCGTTAACTATGAACTTGGTCAAAAAGGATGGATTTCTTTTGTGCTTTTCCAATGTTTTTTGTCCTTTTTCTGATTTATTTGTCACTTTTTAAAATGCTTTTGGTGCTTTTTAAAAAAAACCTGAGCTGGTTTAATAACAGGTTTTACACTTATTCTTGGAATTCATGGACAAAAAAACTCATTTATATCAAATTATACATGCGTTTTTAGTTAAAAAGGAAGAAATTATGAATTATTTTGACTGATAGTTAAGATCAGAGGATGTTGAGTGGATCTCAGATCGGTAGATGTCAAAGTTTAGTCCTCATACTGTTTGGAAACCATTAAAAAAAAAAAGAATCCAAATGCTATAAAGTTTAAATAAAACACCCAAAAATTAAATGAAAGTACCTGAAGAACGTTGTATAGAATCATCCATGTTATTTTTGGGCAATCTGGTTGAAAGAAATCCATATTTCTGATATATAAAACACTTTAAAACGGGTCAGTTTGACACACAAAAGGGTTAATTATTAAATTAACCTAATGTTTTCAATTTCACATGAGGGCAAATAACCAGTAGGAGTGTGAAAAATAATCCATTCATAGATGCATCACGATTCTCCCAAAAAACGATCCAATGCTCGATGCAGAAAACTTGACTAAGTGTCTATTTTTGAAAATATTTGTATTTATACAGGTGATCGCTAGCTAGCGTTAGCTTCCAAGCTAACTTGCGGTGAGGAAGGGGACGGACGTCCCGCCAAAAATGAGGGAAATCCGGCGAAATTCATCGGCAACGGAGCGATCCCGGAAGTGGAACGTCGGGGATATTAGACTAGCGGTTCTGTGATTGGACCAGAAGTAACGCTCACAACACAGAGCCCGTTTCCATAGAGACAAAGCACTTTGGTTTTATAGTGAAGCGTTCAAAACAAAAACTGTGTGTGTAGTTCAGGCCTGTGTGTAGTGTATGTGTGTACTAACAACAGAGTGTAGATTGCAGTTTGCCCAAATGGGATCAATAAAAAGTTTAAATTATAAAAAAAAGGAAAAATTATACATATTATTACTATTTTTCCGTTACAAGTGCTCCCTTTTTCCATATTATTTGTAGTCACAGGTGAATATAACTTATATTATGGCGACCTACTTTTGCTTTATTACTTTAATTACATATTCAATTTAATTTTAACGTCACCTACTTACACTGAAATATTGTTTTTTGTACAATGGCAACCGCACTTTACACTTAAACCTTTATTAGACGCCACTTTACATACTTTACACTTTACATACTTTACACTTTACATACTTTACACACATACACACACACACACACACACACACACACA
>NW_023266738.1:0-1789 GCF_013103735.1 Etheostoma cragini
CACAAACAAACACAGATACACACACACGCAGAGTCACACACACACACACACACACACACACACAATAATAAGCGATAATACACACACACAAAAACACACACACACACACACAAACACAGACACACACACACACACAAACACACACAGTGAATGTAAATAAGTGACAGAAAGAAGAGAGGAGGTGAGAACGCAGTAAGGGAGGAAGGGAAGGAAACAAAGGGATAGAAGAGGTAGAGAAGGAGGTCTGGAGCCCGTTAAAGTCCTAAAACCACCCGCGGCGGTTCCTACCGACATCTCGGGGGTCTAACGGCTCTTCTTCCATCGGGACGCTAGCCTGCTAGCCTGCTAGCTCTCCGTTAGCTTAGCTTAGCTAAAAACAAACCGATCTAACGTGAGACAACGTAGCCGTTAGCTTCCTCCGGTGTTACCGATGCTAACAGCGTGAACCCGCCGTGAACCACCAACGTTACCGACCCTAGCAACGTTACTTTCCTTTAAACCGTTAATATTAAACGTAACCGGTAATCTTACGTCAATACCTTCTAGCATTGATATCAGACATTCGCCTTTTTCACTTTTACATTGTCCGTTTATATTGGTCCTCGACAGCCGCCGTCGACTTACGTGTGTAAATATTCCCGGATTTTAGTATTTCAGGTAGATTCTCCCATTTAACACATAATGTGGCTCATGTATTGTAATATAAACGTTGTTTTGCTTCATAATATGCACTTTAAATCTATTGTTTAGCGAGTTGTAAGAAGTATTCGCCGGTTAACGGCAGTGAGTCTTCCTGGAAGGCAGAACCCAGGGCGAAGAAAACCAAACGCAAAGCGAAGCTTTATGACGTCGGCCACCGTACACGGTCGCTTTTTATAACTGATCACAATAAATAAACTAAATATAATTATTATAAATAAAATATGGGAAAACTGACCAAACATGTTATGAAATATAAATTAATTAAATTAATTAATTCAAATTAAAGAAATAAACTGAAATAATAATAGAAAATATATAAATTATATTTAGATACAAATTACTTTGTGTATTTTATGTGTATATGTGTGTGTGTATATGTGTGTTTTGTGTGTTTTTGTGTGTTTTTGTGTGTTTTGTGTGTTTTTGTGTGTTTTTGCGAGTTTTGTGTGTTTTGTGTGTTTTGTGTGTTTTTGTGTGTTGTGTGTGTTTTTGTGTGTTTTTGTGTGTTTTGTGTGTGTTTTGTGTGTTTTGTGTGTTGTGTGTGTTTTTGTGTGTTGTGTGTGTTTTTGTGACCTTTGATCAGAACAAACATGGCGTCCGAGAGCGGAGCAGCGAGGCGACTCTTCTTCATACGGATCCTCATCGTCGCCGCTATCCCAGCATGCACTGGGCTTCCTGGAGGTCGGTCCCAACTTCTTCTTCTTCTTCTCCTTGTTCTTCTTCTGTTGTTTTTATCCATCTCGGAGCGTCAGAGAAAGACGTATCTGCCTCATGTTAGTTACTTCTTCTTCTGTGGTAGTGTGTGTTACTTCTTCTTCTGTGGTAGTGTGTGTGTGGGTGTGTTGCTTCTTCTTCTGTGGTAGTGTGTGTGACTTCTTCTTCTGTGGTAGTGACGGTGGGCCGGGCGGGGGCCAGCGGGTTCCTGCGGCGCGGCCGGAGGGCGAACCACTTCCTGTTGGAGGAGCTGCGGCGAGGAGACGTGGAGCGGGAGTGTCACGAGGAGAAGTGTTCCTACGAGGAGGCGAGGGAGATCTTCCTGTTGCCACAGCAACTGGTACTGTACGGGGGGGGGGGGGGGGGGGGGGGG
>NW_023266739.1:0-3953 GCF_013103735.1 Etheostoma cragini
ACCACAGCACCCTGAACCAGCACGGCTACCACAGCACCCTGAACCAGCACGGCTACCACAGCACCCTGAACCAGCATGCCATCTCATCTGGTCTGCGTTTACTTGGCCCATCATTTATTTTCCAACAGGACCATGACCCTAGACACCCCCTCAGGCTGGGTAAGGGCTATTGGACCCAGAAGGAGAGTGATGGAGTGCTGCGCCTCCACGGTCCCCGGACCTGGACACAGACCTTTGGGTCTGGGAGGAGCTGGACCGCAGAGTGAAGGCAAAGGGCCGACAGGTGCTGAGCATCATGGGAACTCCTTCAAGACTGTTGGGAAACAGTTTCAGGTGACGACCTCTTGGAGCTCATCAAGAGAATACCAAGAGTACAACGCAGTAATCAGAGGAAAGGGGGGGGGGGGGGGGTACTCTAAAGAAAGTAGAATGTAAGACATGTTTTCACATATATACATATTTAATTTTAATTTTTTTATATTTAATATATATATTAATCTATGATGTATTGAAGTGGATAAAGAGACTTTATTGGTCCATTGCTGCTGTTATTTTGGTGAAAGTATCTGATAAGTAATGCAAAAGTAGTGTAACGCATACAGTCCAGAGACAGTAATACTGTAACTACTAGTAATCAGTAATCTATTACTGCGAACCCCTGCGCAGCAGACTACACCACTGCCCTTGGTTTAGTCTGGTAAATCCTAGCCGCCCTTTTATTGTGAAGGGTCCGGCGGAAGTGGTGAATGCTGACGCGAGTAGCCATGGATTGTGTAGGTAGAAGGAGAACCGGGATTTTATCTGATAGTTCTCAGAGTTCTGCTACATCGGTTAGCTCTGTTAGCTGTTAGCTCTGTTAGCTGTTAGCTCTGTTAGCTCTTAGCTCTTTTAGCTTTGTTAGATGCTGTCCAGGCAGAACACTCAGCTTCTGTTCTGTTAGCAGCTAACTAACTAACTGTTAGCCTGAGTTAGCAGCTAACTACCTACCTACCTAACTAACTAACTATTAGCTTGAGTTAGTGGCTAGCAGCTAACTAACTAACTAACTATTAGCCGGAGTTAGCGGCTAGCAGTTAGCCCCACTGATGCCGGCGATGCTGGAGAGAAACCCGGATGCTCCGGGGAAGAGGAGAGGCCGAGCCCCGGCGGGCCTCTCCTCTTCTCCGGGACCCGGAGGACCCGGGACTGGGGGGAAGAGTCTGTCCGGGAACGGAACCGGCACCAACAACTGCTGGGAAGAGGGAAGCTCCGGGTCCAGCAGCGACGAGGAGCATGGTGGGTAACTGTTAGCAACTGTATAGCCTCGAACACTTGTCAGTCAAGGCTTAAGGTACACAGATATGGCCTTTAGAGTTCTACAACGTTTAACATGACTGGTAGTCTGCATCTCTGAGTAACTGTTAGCATCCCCGCTTAACTGTTAGCATCCCCGATTAACTGTGAGCACCCCTGAGTAACTGTTAGCATTTCTGGGTAACTGTTAGCATATGTATAGCCTCGAACAACTTACATTGTCAGTTAGTGTTAAGGAACATAGATAGCATCACAGATAGCTTTGTGTGTTCAACCACCTTTAACTGGTAGCTTCGGAGTCCAAAATTAGCTCTATCTACCAGCCAAATAGTAGGATAATGCTAAAAGGGGCTGGGCATGGGTGGATGTGTAGCCTCGAACAACACAAGTAGGCAATCAGGGAATAAGGTACATATAAATTCAGATATATGGCTAACTGCTAGCCTGTTAGCATCTGTCACTGGAGACCGCTGAGGAAAGAGTTCTGGTTCTGGGGAACTGTTAGCATCTGTGGGAACTGTTAGCATCTATGGGAACAGTTAGCATCTATGGGAACAGTTAGCATCTGTGGGGAACAGTTAGCATCTGTGGGGAACAGTTAGCATCTGTGGGGAACACTTGTCATCTGTGGGGAACAGTTAGCATCTGTGGGAACATTTAGCCTCTGTGGGAACTGTTAGGATCTGTAGGGAACGTTTGGCATCTGTAGGGAACGTTTGGCATCTGTGGGAACGTTTGGCATCTGTGGGGAACATTGGCATCTATGGGAACATTTGTCAATGTCAATTTTATTTCTACAGCACATTTAAAAACAACAGTTGACCAAAGTGCTGAACAGGGTTGATGTCAAATACATAAATAACAAGTGTAAAAATCACTCCATCCAAAATACATCACAGGGAGACAAACAAGACTTCAAAACATCAGAATCCAGGTTAACGAGGGTTAAAGCTGCAGCAAACGGGTCTTAAGCAGTGATTTAAACGTTTGTAAGGTCTGTGCAGCTTTAATATGCATGGGGGGTTGTTCCATAGGGGGGGGGGGGGGCGCCCACTGCGAAGGCTCTATCGCCCTTACTTTTTAGCTTTGATCTAGGGACGTCCAATAGAAGCTGATTTGACGACCTCAGCGTTCTGATTGGAGAATGGTGGCATAAGAGATCAGCCAGGTAAGATGGCGCTAAACCATTTAATGCCTTAAAAACAAGCAATAACATCTTAAAACCTCTCCTGTAACGGACAGGTAGCCAGTGGAGGGAGGCCAGGACCGGCGTTATGTGTTCATCTTTTTTTTGTTTTAGTTAAAAAGCGAGCAGCTGCGTTTTGATCTAGCTGGAGCCGATTTAAAGATTACTGGTGTAGACCCATATATAAAGAATTACAATAATCCAGCCGAGCAGTGATAAAAGCATGGAGGACTTTTTCAAGGTTTTTTGAAGGAAGATAGGCCTTTATTTTAGCTTTAAGTCTTAACTGGAAGAAACTGGTCTTGACAACTGCACTGATTTGTTAACTAAAAGTAAATGAGGTTAAAAAATAACACCAAGATTTTTAATAGTGGATCGATTTTGGGAGGCTCAAGGGCCCAAAATGCCAAAAGGGTCCCCCAGTGCGTCCGAAAGTCCAATTGTAATTATTTCTGTTTTATTTTTGTTCAGAGTGAGGAAGTTTAACTCCAGCCAGGTTTTTACCTCCTTTAAGCAGTCTAACAATGGCTGCACAGACTCTTTGGTTATAGATTTCATTGGCAAGTAGATCTGGACATCATCAGCAAAACAATGATAGGAGATGTTGTGTTTCTGAAAAATGGAACACAGTGGCAGCATATACAGAGAAAAGAGGATAGGGCCCAGAATAGAGCCTTGAGGGACCCCGCAGGTAAGAGGTGCAGCTGACAAAGAGTGTTCAGCTAAATGAACAGAGAAGCTCCTATCAGTCAAGTATGACTGGAACCATTTCAAGACAATACCTTTGATACCTACACAGTGTTCAAGGCCAGAAAAAAGGATTGTGTGATCAACAGTATCAAAGGCGGCAGTGAGGTCTAGAAGCACCAGCAGAGTTGCCTGAATCCACAGTTAGGAGATCATTAAAGACCCTTAAAAGTGCTGTTTCTGTACTACGCCGTGGTTTAAAGTCAGATTGGAACTTCTCCTGGATACCATGGTTGTTGAGGAATGTTTGTAATTGGTTCAAGACTCTTTTCTCCAGCACTTTCGAGAGAAAAGGTAGTTTGGAAATAGGCCTGATTTAAAGAGAACGTCAGGATTCAGATCAGATTTTTTTGATAAGAGGCTGCACTACAGCATGTTTAAAGGCAGCTGGGACACAACCTGCCCTCAGACATGTTTATTAAAATAAGAATGCTGGACCCGACAGTCTTAAAAACGTCCTTTAAAAGACGTGAGGGTAGGACATCTGGGGGAAGATTTGTAAGCCGCAGACTCTGAACTATCTTAGATGGTGAGGAGAGGGATACAGGCTCAAACTGCTTAAAGACAGCTAAGTATGTAGGAGGGACTGAAGGGTCTCTGGCAGAGGAGGTTGGTAAAAATCTGAAGGGTCTACGGCAGAGGAGGTTGTTAAAGATCTGAAGGGTCTCTGGCAGAGGAGGTTGGTAAAGATCTGAAGGGTCTCTGGCAGAGGAGGTTGGTAAAGATC
>NW_023266741.1:0-1268 GCF_013103735.1 Etheostoma cragini
GTCATAGTATAGTATGTCAAAAAATGTCATAAAAACGTCATAGCATAGTATGTCGAAAAAAAAGTCATAGTATAGTATATCGAAAGAAATCATAAAAAAGTCATAGTATAGTATGTCGAAAGAAATCGTAAAAAACGTCATAGTATAATATGTCGAAAGAAATCATAAAAAACGTCATAGTATAGTATGTCGAAAGAAATCATAAAAAAGTCATAGTATAGCATGTCGAAAACAATCATTAAAAATTCATAGTATAGCATGTCGAAAACAATCATTAAAAATTCATGGTATAGTATGTCGAAAGAAATCATAAAAAAGTCATAGTATAGTATGTCGAAAAATGTCATAAAAAAGTCATAGTATAGTATGTCGAAAACAATCATTAAAAATTCATAGTATAGTATGTCGAAAGAAATCATAAAAAAGTCATAGTATAGTATGTCGAAAAATGTCATAAAAAAGTCATAGTATAGCATGTCGAAAACAATCATTAAAAAGTCATAGTATAGTATGTCAAAAAATGTCATAGTATAGTATGTCGAAAGAAAAGTCATAGTATAGTATGTCGAAAAAAAAGTCATAGTATAGTATGTCAAAAAATGTCATAGTATAGTATGTCGAAAGAAATCATAAAAAACGTCATAGTATAATATGTCGAAAGAAATCATAAAAAAGTCATAGTATAGTATGTCGAAAAATGTCATAAAAAAGTCATAGTATAGTATGTCGAAAAATGTCATAAAAAAGTCATAGTATAGTATGTCGAAAAAAAGTCATAGTATAGTATGTCGAAAGAAATCATAAAAAAGTCATAGTATAGTATGTCGAAAAAAAAGTCATAGTATAGTATGTCAAAAAATGTCATAGTATAGTATGTCGAAAGAAATCATAAAAAACGTCATAGTATAATATGTCGAAAGAAATCATAAAAAACGTCATAGTATAGTATGTCGAAAGAAATCATAAAAAACGTCATAGTATAGCATGTCGAAAGAAATCATAAAAAAGTCATAGTATAGTATGTCGAAAAATGTCATAAAAAAGTCATAGTATAGTATGTCGAAAAATGTCATAAAAAAGTCATAGTATAGTATGTCAAAAAATGTCATAAAAAAGTCATAGTATAGTATGTCGAAAAAAAAGTCATAGTATAGTATGTCGAAAGAAATCATAAAAAAGTCATGGTATAATATGTCGAAAAAAAAGTCATAGTATAGGATGTCAAAAAATGTCATAAAAACGTCATAGTATTGTATGTCGAAAAACGT
>NW_023266742.1:0-1651 GCF_013103735.1 Etheostoma cragini
TTACAAAAGTCATAGTATAGTATGTCGAAAAAAGTTTAAAAAGTCATAGTATAGTATGTCGAAAAAAAGTAAAAAAGGATTAGTATAGTATGTCGAAAAATCCTAGTATAGTACATCGAAAAAAGTTTAAAAAGTCATAGTATAGTACATCGAAAAAAGTTACAAAAGTCATAGTATAGTATGTCGAAAAAAGTTAAAAAAGTCATAGTATAGTACATCGAAAAAAGTTAAAAAAGTCATAGTATAGTACATCGAAAAAAGTTAAAAAAGTCATAGTATAGTATGTCTAAAAAAAGTCATAGTATAGTATGTCGAAAAAAAGTTAAAAAAGTCATAGTATAGTATGTCGAAATAAGTTAAAAAAGTCATAGTATAGTATGTCGAAAAAAGTTAAAAAAGTCATAGTATAGTATGTCGAAATAAGTTAAAAAAGTCATAGTATAGTACATCGAAAAAATTTACAAAATTCATAGTATAGTCCATCGAAAAAAGTTACAAAAGTCATAGTATAGTATGTCGAAAAAAGTTACAAAAGTCATAGTATAGTACATCGAAAAAAGTTAAAAAAGTCATAGTATAATACATCTAAAAAAGTTACAAAAGTCGCAGTATAGTATGTCGAAAAAAGTTAAAAAAGTCATAGTATAGTACATCGAAAAAAGTTAAAAAGTCATTGTATAGTACATTGAAAAAAGTTACAAAAGTCATAGTATAGTATGTCGAAAAAAGTTTAAAAAGTCATAGTATAGTATGTTGAAAAAGGTCATAGTATAGTATGTCGAAAAAAAGTAAAAAAGGCTTAGTATAGTATGATGAAAAAATCCTAGTATAGTACATCGAAAAAAGTTTAAAAAGTCATAGTATAGTACATCGAAAAAAGTTAAAAAAGTCAGAGTATAGTACATCGAAAAAAGTTAAAAAAGTCATAGTATAGTATGTCGAAAAAAGTCATAGTATAGTATGTCAAAAAAAAGTAAAAAAGGCTTAGTATAGTATGATGAAAAAATCCTAGTATAGTACATTGAAAAAAGTTTAAAAAGTCATAGTATAGTACATCGAAAAAAGTTAAAAAAGTCAGAGTATAGTACATCGAAAAAAGTTAAAAAAGTCATAGTATAGTATGTCGAAAAAAGTTAAAAAGTCATAGTATAGTATGTCAAAAAAAGTTAAAAAAGTCATAGTATAGTACATCGACAAAAGTTTAAAAAGTCATAGTATAGTATGTCGAAAAAAAGTAAAAAAGTCATAGTATAGTACATCGAAAAAATCCTAGTATAGTACATCGAAAAAAGTTTAAAAAGTCATAGTATAGTACATCGAAAAAAGTTACAAAAGTCATAGTATAGTATGTCGAAAAAAGTTAAAAAAGTCATAGTATAGTATGTCGAAAAAAGTTAACAAAGTCATAGTATAGTACATCGACAAAAGTTAAAAAAGTCATAGTATATATAAGTCATAGTAGAGTATGTCGAAAAAAGTCATAGTATATTGAAAAATTTAAAATTAAAAAATGTCATAGTATAGTATGTCGAAAAAAAGTAAAAAAAAGTCTTAGTATAGTATGTCGAAAACATCATAGTATAGTACATCGAAAAAAGTTAAAAAAGTCATAGTATAGTACATCGAAAAAAGTTAAAAAAGTCATAGTATA
>NW_023266743.1:0-1229 GCF_013103735.1 Etheostoma cragini
TGTGTGTGTGTGTGTGTGTGTGTGTGTGTTTGTGTGTGTGTGTTTGTGTGTGTGTGTGTGTGTGTGTGTGTGTGTGTGGTTCTTACCGTCCACGAGGACCATACAGGAACAATCAGCTGAGCCGGCGGAGTTCTCGGCTCGACATTTATACCGTCCTTCATCCTCTGGGAGAGCCTTCCCTATGGTCAGGGAGCACAGGCCGCCTGCAACACAACAACACAACAACACAACAACACAACAACATCAGCACAGGCCGCCTGCAACACAACAACACAACAACATCAGCATAGGCCGCCTGCAACACAACAACACAACAACACAACAACATCAGCACAGGCCGCCTGCAACACAACAACACAACAACATCAACACAGGCCGCCTGCAACACAACAAACCAACAACATCAACACAGGCCGCCTGCAACACAACAACACAACAACATCAACACAGGCCGCCTGCAACACAACAACACAACAACACAACAACATCAACACAGGCCGCCTGCAACACAACAACACAACAACACAACAACATCAGCATAGGCCGCCTGCAACACAACAACACAACAACACAACAACATCAGCACAGGCCGCCTGCAACACAACAACACAACAACATCAACACAGGCCACCTGCAACACAACAACACAACAACACAATAACATCAGCACAGGCCGCCTGCAACACAACAACACAACATCACAACAACATCAGCATAGGCCGCCTGCAACATAACAACACAACAACACAACAACATCAGCACAGGCCGCCTGCAACACAACAACTCAACAACATCAACACAGGCCACCTGCAACACAACAACACAACAACACAACAACATCAGCACAGGCCGGCTGCAACACAACAACACAACAACATCAACACAGGCCAGCTGCAACACAACAACACAACAACACAACAACACAATAACATCAGCACAGGCCGCCTGCAACACAACAACACAACAACATCAGCACAGGCCACCTGCAACACAACAACACAACAACATCAACACAGGCCAGCTGCAACACAACAACACAACAACACATCAACATCAGCACAGGCCGCCTGCAACACAACAACACAACAACATCAACACAGGCCAGCTGCAACACAACAACACAACAACACAACAACATCAACACAGGCCAGCTGCAACACAACAACACAACAACATCAACACAGGCCAGCTGCAACACAACAACACAACAACACAACAACATCAGCACA
>NW_023266744.1:0-2799 GCF_013103735.1 Etheostoma cragini
CTCTCTCTCTCTGTCTGCCTGTCTGTCTTTCTGTCTCTGTCTCTCTGTCTGCCTGTCTGTCTTTCTGTCTCTGTCTCTCTGCCTGTCTGTCTGTCTGTCTCTGTCTCTCTGTCTGCCTGTCTGTCTTTCTGTCTCTGTCTCTCTGCCTGTCTGTCTGTCTCTCTCTCTCTCTCTGTCTGTCTTTCTGTCTCTCTGCCTGTCTGTCTGTCTCTCTCTCTGCCTATCTCACCGTCTCTGGTGACCTCGACCACAAACAGTCCATCTTCTGTCCCCAGGACGATTCTCTCCCGATCTGCAGACAGAAGAGCAGCAAACAATCAGACAGCGTGTTGCCATGGAGACGGCGTGGAGACAGCATGTTGTCGTGGAGACGGCAGGACTGACCCAGCACGGCGGCGGACAGTGAGGTCTTGATGAGGGGCAGCGAGGCGTCGTAGGCCTCGTGCAGGACGTGGACCGGCCGGGTCTGGAGCAGGTTCTGGGTCAGGATGCTCTGCAGACCCTCCAGGATCCGGACCCACTTCCTCTTCTCCACCTCCGTCTCCGCCAGGACCAGCAGGGACACCGGGGACAGCTGGGACGTCAGCTGGGACGACGTGACCTGACGGGACACACAGGGACAGACACTAGAGGACATACGGGGACAGAAAATAGAGGAGGGGACAGGCCCAAAATGTCCACCTTGTCTCTGTCTCTGTGTGTGTCTGAGTGTATGTGTGTGTATATGTGTGTGTGTATAGATGTGTGTGTGTGTATAGGTGTGTGTATGTGTGTGTGTGTGTGTATACGTGTGTGTGTGTATATTTGTGTATATGTGTGTGTGTGTGTGTGTATATATATGTGTGTGTGTGTGTGTGTGTGTATGTGTATATGTGTGTGTGTGTGTGTGTGTATATGTGTGTGTGTGTGTGTGTGTGTATGTGTGTGTGTGTGTGTGTGTATATGTGTGTGTGTGTGTATGTGTGTATATGTGTGTGTATATGTGTGTGTGTGTGTGTACAGGGTTTCCCACCCTGAAGATGCAGGGGACGTCCTTCCTGGTTGCGTGGATCACGTCTGACGCTAAGACCGAGCTGACGGAGAAATCTTCGTCTCTGAAACAATTAATAATTTATTCATTATTAATAATTCATTCATAATTAATCATGTATTCACTCAGACCCTGAATGTTCCCTGAGACCCTGAATGTTACCTGAGACACCTGAGACCCTGAATGTTCCAAGACCATGACTGTTTCCTGAGACCCTGAATGCTCCCTGAGACCCTGAATGTTACCTAAGACACCTGAGACCCTGAACGTTACCTGAGACACCTGAGACCCTGAATGTTCCGAGACCATGAATGTTACCTGAGACACCTGAGACCCTGAATGTTCCGAGACCATGAATGTTTCCTGAGACCCTAAATGTTACCTTAGACACCTGAGACCCTGAACGTTACCTGAGACACCTGAGACCCTGAATGTTCCAAGACCATGAATGTTACCTGAGACACCTGAGACCCTGAATGTTCCGAGACCATGAATGTTTCCTGAGACCCTAAATGTTACCTAAGACACCTGAGACCCTGAACGTTACCTGAGACACCTGAGACCCTGAATGTTCCGAGACCATGAATGTTTCCTGAGATCCTGAATGTTACCTGAGACACATGAGACCCGGAATGTTACCTGAGACCCTGAATGTTCCCCGAGACCCTGAATGTTCCCCGAGACCCTGAATGTTCCCCGAGACCCTGAATGCTACCTGAGACCCTGAATGTTACCTGAGACCCTGAATGTTACCTGAGACCCTGAATGTTACCTAAGATCCAGCACCAGACTAGCCACCACCCCGGGCTGGGGGGTCCTCCCCTCGGGGACGTCGTAGAGGAACAGTTTGCAGTCAGAGACCAGCGCGTACGCTCGCTGCCAGCCCTTCTTCACACCGCTGGGCTTCGGGATCTGGCAGAGAGACAGAGACATGTTAGTCTAGTCTGGATTTCACCAGACCAATCAGGTCTGGCCGTCACCAGACCAGACAAATCAGGTCCGGAGCATGCCAATGTGACTCTGTGCCAGTGCAACCCACCCTGACGTAGCCCTTGTAGGCCGTGCCGATGCCTCTCTGGACGTCGATGCCCTGCGGCCGCTTGGCGTGCTCGGCTGGGATTGGACAGACCTGGGGGGCGTGGTCTTTACATGTCACATGGCAGACGAAGGAGCACACTGCAGACACACACACACACACACACACACACACACAATCATATCAGCGTCTAGTTGGCCGATCTGAGATAAAATTACTTAAAATAAATATGTTTGAGTGATCTGATGTGATGCCCGGGTGACTGGGTGTGTGTGTGTGTGACTCTGTGTCAGTGTGACTCTGTGTCAGTGTGAGTCTGTGTCAGTGTGACTCTGTGACAGTGTGTTTCTGTGTGACTGTGTTAGTGTGACTCTGTGTCAGTTTGACTCTGTGTCAGTGTGTCTCTGTGTCAGTGTGACTCTGTGTCAGTGTGTCTCTGTGTCAGTGTGTCAGTGTGACTGTGTCAGTGTGACTCTGTGTCAATGTGTTTCTGTGTGACTGTGTCAGTGTGACTCTGTGTCAGTGTGACTCTGTGTCAATGTGTTTCTGTGTGACTGTGTCAGTGTGACTCTGTTTCAGTGTGACTGTGTCAGTGTGTCAGTGTGACTCTGTGTGACTCTGTGCCAGTGTGTCAGTGTGACTCTGTGTCAGTGTAACACTGTGTCAGTGTGTTTCTGTGTGACTGTGTCTCTGTGACTCTGTGTGACTCTGTGTCAGCGTGTCTCTGTGACTC
>NW_023266745.1:0-9639 GCF_013103735.1 Etheostoma cragini
CTACACTACATCTGGAGTAAACATATATTGTCATTGAGTTGCACAAATGCGCAGTACTAGTACTTACTGTAGCAGTGGTAACAGGAGTGGATTGGTGTTTGTATCATTTCTAACACTGCTATTGTGAGGTATCCAGCGCTGCCAACTTTTCCCAAAACCTTGGAGTGAGATTTGGGGGGGCCAACCGATATTTTGCCGCTTACAAAGCAATTTCTTTGGGTCTTCATCCTTTAGGGTTTAAATAGGGATTTGTTTGGCTCTCCCTAGGGGGGTGTGGGGATGTGCCCCCCCCAGGAAACAAATTTGAAAAATGAACCATTAAATGGCACTTTCTGGAGAGTTTTTTTGCAAAAAGTGGAGAGATCAAGTGTTACATGATTTGTGCAAAACTGTAGGGTTAAGAACCTTTGCATTGTTGTAGTATCAACAGGTTTTAGGGCATTTAGCATTTACATTATTAACTTTTTATGATATAAGATCTGACCCAGACAATGTGCCAAACATAATGAACCAGGTGAAGAGACAGCAGCATATGTCAGCAACAGCTGAGAAGATTTGGGTCTGTGGGGAACAGGTCCAGGACCCAAAGTTAAATTAATGTTGAGGGATCAGCTAAGACCACTGAAATTCTAAAGAATGAGAACCACTGATTTACATAAATTATATTCCTTTAACCTTTGTGCCAAGGCTCAGTAATGTTTGGCCCTCATCCTCTGTGCCCCACTTACTGTATTTACTTTTTTGGGAAAATAAAGACTATTGGCCCAACGTTGCAGTATTGTATATATAGTATAGTATAGCTCAGATGTGTTTCATCAGATTTCTGCTCATGTTTACATTTTTGTGCATATTCAAAATATAACTCCTCCCACCTGTTGTCCGAGATTTGGAGAGTTGTAATATAGTCTGCTATGCATGTCATTGCTCCGCCGATATGGTAGTAGCTCACTCAGACTGTCTGACAGACACAGAGGCCCATTTGGGTCCCTGACAGAGTTTAGAGGTGGCCGTACGCTGCTCTTTATCGGAGGTCTACGCGTCCCAGCCCACAGCAGAGCGGGTCCACTAAAATGAACTGAAGCTGCTACACTATCAGCTGCGCTGCTCACCTATCTTTACAGAGAGAGAGGACACGAAGCGACGGACGGGTCTGTGATACTCAGAGCACATACCTGAAGCCGGGGAAGTGCACCTGGGATGGCTCGTGAAAAAAAGGTTCTCATTTTGCGACAATTTGAAAATTCCACAGACAGGGAGCGCTCTTGAACCCCTCACAATCTTTGAAAGCACAACTAGTCGATCGCGAGTGGCTCAACAGGTAGATCTATAAACTCATCTTTCAGAAATCTTACCGACCGGGTTGACACTTCAGCGTGAGACATCGGGGGTGTGGCGTGTGAGCGTGTGAAACCAGTCAAATGCGTGTTTCTCACGGCCAATGCGTGAGAGTTGGCTCCCGGAAGGAGTTAGCAGGTAAACTTCACCTGCTAGCTACAACATTCCTGCCATACTACAAGCTAACGAGCTAACTGTTAGACCTAGCAACAAGCTACAGAGTCAAATGAGATTTGCGCTATCACCAGTGATACTGTAACCATTGTTATCTTAGTTGTGTAGTTCCTAAAAAATGAACCAAATCAAGCAGAGATACTTACATGTCAAACAGAAATGTGGCTAGTTCTGAATCAGTGTTGAATCCTTTCAGGAGGCGTAGCTCCCTCCGCCTCTGAAAAGACGCTCTGATGTTGACCCTCGTTTTATTTCGGGCTCGGTTTAACTCTTTCTTTTTAGCTCGCTTTTCGTCATCGGTCTTCCTCTGTTTGCCCGTCTTTGTTTCTGAGCAGGTGTCACTCGAGAATTTGGCCGTTTTCCTGAAAAGTTGTTTCTCCGCGATTAGCACAGCTGCAGCACACCGACAATCTTGAGCTTGAACACGGTACGCGCTGTGCGGGGGAGGGGTATGAGCAGCGCGTACACGAGAGTGATTGACAGTGCTAAGACAGTCCTCCTGGCTCTGATTGGCTGTTTCTGACCGGGAGCGGTGTATTTCTGCAAGTGTCAGTAGGAGCACAGACAGGAGCCACAGGAGCTTTGTTTTTTTTTACAGATTATCTGTCTCATATTCTACCGTCAGGAGATAGTGACCGTTTTAACAAATGTGTAAAAAATACATTTTTACAAAAGTTACCTACCGAAGCTTTAATAGGTTACATGGCACACTTTAAGCAGTATATATATATATATATATATATATATTTTAGGTGAGAGTTATACTTCAAGCAAACACATATATTTTAGGTGAGAGTTATATTTCAATCAGTGCATATGTTTTTAGCTTTAGCTTTGTTTTTTGGGGGGTTTTCAACTGTACCTCCGTTTAACATTACCAACCTAGCTCTGGCGTCTCATTCCCCAGTGTCTTTTGTTATTTTATTCCCAGCATGTTTCCTTGGATCAGGGAGGGTCCAAAATCATGCTTTCAGCTGTCGCCGTGGTCCTGGTACGAATCATGCAATGCCCTGTTACATCTTGCTACACTCTGCTGTGCCTTGTGATACCGTGCAGTACCCTGTTTTGCCATGAACTACTACAAACTACTATTTCTAGTCACTGTTCCATTACCTTTTACTGTGACTGTTATTGCCAGTCTTCATTTCAAACCCAACCTGCCATCTATCAGAGGTTTCTTCCTAAAAGGGATTTGCCCAGAGAGCAGTGTCCAGCACTGCCCCAACTGGGAGCTACACGAAGGAGACAGGGTATTACTTCTCACTGTCAAAAGGTATGGTGTTATGTTTGGCAATGATACTCAATACAGGAAAACATGACAATGCATAATATTTTTTTTTATTCTTCAAGTTTATCTTTTTGTCGTTAATGGCCACAAATGAACATTTCCTTTCTGCCTTTGACCAACATATTTCGGCTTTTTTTTCCAGCCCCTGAGCATGAACAGCAGAGTGGCGCAGCGGAAGCGTGCTGGGTCCGTAACCCAGGGGTCGATGGATCGAAACCATTCTCTGATAATTGCTATGCTTTGTATGAGCAGTAAGTATATGTCAAGTCTGTCAATGCTTAAAAAGCATCTGCTGTAACACCCATGAAACTGTAAAATAGAACAAATAAATATATTACACTACAGTCAATAAATACTGCAAATAGTAACATGTACATTTAAAGTCCTTGTTGTGCTGTCTATCAGTCAGATTACCACTGGAGGTAATAGCTCTTACAAAGACTCTACCATAATACCTGCTGGAGATGCCAGGTCCTCATACATGTAAAGTAGGCGCTCTACCACTGAGCTACATCCCCTGAAGATTTTTAGTTTTTTAAACTTTTTTCTTGCCTTTCTGCTGGACAATACAAAATTCACTGCAGATCTTGTAACAGACTGAAAAGAAATATATTGGTGGAGACTGGTGGCTTCCAGTACCTATGAGGTAACACAATATTGTTCGTGAAGGCACATTTGCAATTTGGTATACAGTGAACCCTCGCTATATCGCGGTTCACCTTTCACGGTCTTGCTGCTTCACTGATTTGCAACTCAAATATAATCAATTGTGGCATGTCGGTTTGTAAGAAAAAAGAGCGACAACAACTACTGATAACGATGTTCTGCTCTCGAAAAAACACACCTGTACTTTAGAAGAAAAAAACGCTTCAGAGCGGAGTCAGGATGCAGCGGCTCAGTCAGAAGTGCAGTGAAATACACGGGAGTCACTATTTTTCCTCCTGTACTTTGTATTTTTTAATAATCATTTTTAATTTACTCCCGTTCTAATCCAATGACTCTGGTCGCGGGGGGGCGGTGCTGATCTCTGACATTTGAAGCCTTCAGTTCGTATTGATGATTACAATTATTATTTTACAGTATAGTAGTTATTTGTAAAAAAAAGTTTATACAGTACTTTTATTTGTTAAACAAATGCTTGGGCCTGTAAAAAGGTTTTGTTCTTTGGTTTCAATGTTTTATGGAGTATTTCATCATATAACAATTGAAAAAAAATAAAGGTTACTACTTCACAGATTTTGCTAATCAAGGGTTCTTCTTGGAACGTAATCCCCGCGATAAACGAGGGTTCACTGTACTGGGATGTGTCATTGGTTTGCTGCCACTCTTAAAGAATGCTTCTCTAGGTCGGCAGGATTCAAACCTGCACAGGGAGACCCTAATGGATTTTTAGTCCATCACCTTAACGACTCGGCCACAACAACCTGAAAAGCAGTGCTACACCTGTTTCAAATCAGATTTTCAGTAGGACCTGTTTAAAAAATTATAACATAGTAAATTAAACATGTCATGATATAGTAGGTTCTCAGTTATCCATGTCATAGTTAACAAGGGAAGGTTTCTCAACTGTCAGCCCAAATATATGGGCGTTTATGGAGACATGGAAGAAGGTCACCAGGTTGGCAATGTGTTTGACAATGGCAATACATTGCACGGGATGTGAAGGCAATGTGCAATACAGGCCAAATCCTATGGTGGGAATCAAGATCCACCAATGTTTCTGTCCACAATGTCCACCTGAATCCAGAAATGTCCCTGCCAGAAGCGAAATAGACTGACAATTGGGTCAACATTGTGCAATTATCTTCAATATGTCCAACTGAGTCCACAAATATCCCTACCAGATGGGAAATAAACTGCTAACTGTCTCCATGGTCTAAACGTGTCAAATATTGCAATACAATGCCCACATTGAGTCCAGATGTGTCGTTTTGGGTCCTGATCCATGCTATGACCCCAAAAGTTCACAACTAGGCCGAGGGCAACTGGATTTGGTAAAAGGTCCTCCGCAGAAGTTTTGTCTCCCATCCAAGAGACTTCTTTAGTTGTTTTTTTTACACAGAAAGGTTTGGACTCAGTGACCACTCCCCCACCCGTATCTGACAATTGAAAGCTGTGGGGAAAGGGGGGTTCAAAAGCTAACAGACCATTCAACAAGCTATTCTGATGCACTATACTGGCCCATTCAGGATGAGCACTGTATACTCTGACTGCAGCAACACAAGTTCAAATTTGAGTGATCCCTAATTTTTATGGTGATTATGAGACTGAATGCAAAGTGTGTATCCCCCATGTAACTCAAAGCCTATCACTTCCAGTCAATACTGTCAAATTCGGAGCTCCTTCAAGTTACATTAACAACCAGGTGACTCCTCAACATGCCCCCACCACCGTACTGTTTACAGTCTAAATGGTCAAGGACATTAAACCTGTAAGCTTGCTTAAACTAGATGTGGAAAGATGAAAGGTTGATCTTTTTCACCTGTGCTGTGGCTTAAAAACCAGGTTCCACCGAGATTTGAACTCAGATCGCTGGATTCAGAGTCCAAAGTGCTAACCATTACACCATGGAACCCTTGAAACTTTTGCAAGGGTTGGCTAGACAGTTCTTAACACAATAGCCACATGTATGAAATTGAAGGCACACAACAATCACAACAAAGACGAAAAAGCAACAATTATTGGCCAACTTAAGTCCTTCAGTTAACTAAGCGTTCAGAGGATGTGGGAAAAAGCAAGTCAAGAACAGGTTTTAAAGGACTTGCCACAGACAGTGAATACAGCAGTAGATAGTTCTACTGTGTACAAACACATGGTAGCTTTACATGTGTTGACAATAAAGATGCTCACAAAACACTTTACTTGCAATTGCGGTTCTTGCGCACATTCATGTCCTTTAAAATAAAGAGAAGTGCTAAATTCTTTATTCCCAAAGTAATGTCTTAGACATTAGTACCAGAAAAAAATGCTAGTTGTCAGAAAGTCACTAGGGTGGCAATGTGCTTGACAATGGCAATACATTGCGCGGGTTGTGAAGGCAGTGTGCAATACAGGCCAAATCAAGATCCACCAATGTTTCTGTCCACAATGTCCACCTGATTCCAGAAATGTCCCTGCCAGAGGGGAAATAGACTGATAACTGTCTTCATGGTCTAAACGTGTCAAATATTGCCGTACAATCCCCACATTGAGTCCAGATGTGTCCGTTTTGGTTCATGGTCCATGTTATTACCCCAAAAGATCACAACTAGGCCAAGGGCAACTGGACTTTGTAAAAGGTCCATATCTGACAATTGAAAGCTGTGGGGAAAGGTTGGTTCCAAAGCTAATAGACCATTCAACAAGCTATTATGGTGCACTATAGTGGCCCATTCAGGATGAGCACTGCATACTCTGACTGCAGCAACACAAGTTCAAATTTCAGTGATACTTAATTTTTATGGTGATTACGAGGCTGAATGCAAAGTGTGTATCCCCTATGTAACTCAAAGCCTATCACCTCCAGTCGATACTGTCAAATTTGGAGCTCCATCCAGTTCCATAAACAACCAGGTGACTCCTCAACATGCCCCCACTAACATACTGCTTACAGTCTAAATGGCCAAGGACATTAAACCTGTAAGCTTACTTTAAACTTTTTTTCACCTGTGCTGTGGCTTAAAAACAGGTTCCACTGAGACTTGAACTCAGATTGCTGGATTCAGAGTCCAGAGTGCTAACCATTACACCATGGAACCTTTACATGTGTTGCAAGGATTTGCTAAGCAGTTTTTTTCACAATATCCACATTTGTGCTATTGAAGGCACACAACAACCACAACGAAGATAAAAAAGCAACAATTACTGGCCAACTTAACCCTTGTATTGTCCTTTGGGTCACAGGGACATGTTTCGTTTATGTGACCTTTTGTACTAGCCTACCGCTTTCATTTCATGTCAAATGCCATCGTGATCTCATTCTTCGGGTCATCATTTATTATGCCATCCTTGTTCGATGTCATCTTTCTACTGCCCTTGACAAGGCCGCAGCCTCACCATTTGGGTCCCTGGGACCCAGGGGTGTGTGTGTGTACGTGTGTGATTGTGTGTGTATACGTGTGTGTGTGTGTGTGTGTGTGTGTGTGTTTATTAAAAACAAATTCAAGGTTTGTTCGGGGCTCATCCACGGGAAAAAAGTAACACACCTGTTGCCTTTCTGCTGGAATATACAATGTTTAGTGCAAATCTTGTAAAACAGACTGAAAATAAAGGATAAGAGATATATTTGTGGTGACGAGTTGATTCCAGTACCTATGAGATAACAAATATTGTTCATGAAGGCACATCTGTCATTTTATTATGCTATGTGTCATTGGTTTGCTACCATTCTTAAAGAGATCCATTCATTGTAGGCAGGGTTCAAACGTGTGCGGGGAGACCCCAGTGGATTTCTAGTCCATCGCCTTAACCACTCGGCCACAACAACCTGAAAAGCAGTGATATACCTGTTCTCAAAAATGTTCAAAAACTTTTCATTTGATTAGTAGCAGTCCCAGACACGGGCAAAGTGCAAATCGTAGTGCGCTGCCTGTGTCTGAGGATCCTCGTGGAGGCAGCTTGATTGATTGATAGATATGCTCCCTTATTTGTACCATAACAGAGATCTAATACTTTATCAAATCAGGTTGACAAATAAAGCAAGTAACCACACAATGAAAGCTACTGCAATTTTTTCTGAGATATCTTTATTAATCCTTTTGGGATAACCCCAACAAGGATATTGAAATATAACTGCATAAAAGAAGAAATCTGGGTAAAACATGTAATATTAATGTTGTATAAATGTATATGGCTTCAAAACCTGTAAATACTGGACAACACAACTTTCACTGCAAATCTTGTAACACAGACTGAAAATAAATACTAAGAGATACATTGGTCTAGACTGGTGGCTTCCAGTACCTATGAGATAATACAAAAAGCAGTGCTATACCTGTTTGGACAAATGTTCATAAACGTTTCAATTGGTTAGTAGTAGTTACCAGACACGGGCAAAGTGCAAATCGTAGTGCGCTGCCTTAGTACATTGATTGTAAATTGAAATTGGACAAGTAACCTTTCTGGTTACTTCTTGACAAATAAAGCAAGTAACCACAAAATGAAAACTGCTGCGATGGCTGGGAATTGAACCCAGGTCAACTGCTTGGAAGGCAGCTATGCGCACCACTATACCACCATCGCTGGAGAACACAGTTAATGTCCTTAAAGGTTGGATTTGTCCTTTTTTTGTTAAATTAAGGTATTCAGATAATTTTCCAAAAGATGATTGTTTAAATTCCTCTTTTTAGTCAACTGAAGCATGGGTTCCTAAACACATACATACCACTGTATGCATGTATACCTGCATGCATTTCAAAATGTAGGCCAAGTATGTACTTAAAAAAAAGAAACAGAGCCGTATTGACACAAAAAAGAAGTTTACAGCAGAAAGCACCATTTTAAGAACACACAGCAGACCTACAATGAAATTGTAATTGGGTCAACATTGTGGAAATATTTTCAATATGTTCAATTAAGTCTAAATTTGGAGCTCCTTAGACCAGAGCACCTATTTCACATTCTGCTTCCGACCCTTCGGTGTTTGTCCCCTGCCCTGCTGTGTTTGACACCTTTGAGCCTGTGACCCTGCCTTTTCTGCAGGACATTGTGGGTCATCTGAAGCCCTCGGGTTCTCCAGCTGATACTATCCCATCTCAATTTTTTAAGGAGATTTTTACCACTGTTGGGCCATCCTGTCTCACAGTTATTAACAGCAGCCTGTCTTCTGGAGTAGTCCATGTGAATCTTAAACATGCAGTTGTGCTGCCTTTATTAAAGAAACCTGGGCTGGATCCTACTATTTTGTCTAATTTTAGGCCTATCCCCAGATTGCCTTTCGTCTTTAAAATCTTAGAGAAGATTGTATATTCCCAGCTCATGGACTTTTTTAATGAACAAACTACTCTCGAAATGTTCCAATCCAGTTTTAAACCATCGCACAGCACAGAATCAGCACTTTTAAGAGTTTTTAATGATATTTTTTTAGCTACTGACTCTGGTCACTGTGTTGTTCTTGTAATTTTAGATATGACTGCTGCATTTGACACAGTGGACCATGAAATCCTGATTGCTCGTTTGGAGCAGTGGGTGGGCTTCAGTGGCACAGCACTGGAGTGGTTCAGGTCCTACCTGTCACATCGGACTTTCTGTGTTGGCCACTACTCCTCTCTCATGTGGGGTCCCACAGTTCTCGGTACTGGGCCCTCTTTTATTTTTTCTCTATCTACTCCCACTTGGCTCTATTCTCAGGAAACATGGCATTTCTTTTCATTGTTATGCAGAAAACAGCCAGATTTATGTCACCCTCAAAAAAATCTGATTCTAACACTGTTAACCCACTGCTACAGTGTTTACAGGACATTAAGGCTTGGATGTCCTTAAATTTTCTAAATTTTAATGAAAAAAAGACCAAAGTCATGGTCTTTGGTGCCACTTCTCTGACCTCCTCCCAAGTTGATCTGGGTTCTTTGGCGCAGTATCGCAAGCCAATTGTAAAAAGTGTGGTTGTAAAAGTGGACTCAGACCTTAAATTTGACAGCCAGATTAAAGCTGTGGTGAAGTCTAGCTTTTTTTCAGTTAAGGCAGCTAGCAAAAATTAAACCAGTCCTTCAGAGACAAAACTTTGCGATAGTAATCCACGCCTTTCTGACCACTCGGCTGGATTACTGTAATGCACTTTATATGGTGGCTAGCGGGTCCTCCATTGCTCGTCTTCAGCTTGTACAAAATGCTGCTGCACGTCTTTTAACAGGTGCAAGCAAGTA
>NW_023266746.1:0-1876 GCF_013103735.1 Etheostoma cragini
TCCAAATTTGGACATTTTAGTGCAATGCAAAGGTGCATAACAGATTGCTTTCTACTTACCTGGAGCGATGCAAAGCAGTGGTGCCCAACTAGTCACGGAACAGCAAGAGACTTGGTATTTAAGACTACAAACTGACTATGTGGCAGATGTGTAATCTGTCATGTCCTGCCTTCTGAAGCTCTAGCAAGGTGCCATTCCTTGCCTAAAACGATATGTGTCATTCCAGTAAGTGAAAAGAAAACTCACATCTACAAAGATACATTTGACACATGTGACTCCCTGATGGTCTAGTGGCTAGGATTCGGTGCTCTCACCGCCGTGGCCCGGTTCAATTCCCGGTCAGGGAATTGTCAGGACTTCAATTATTCTGGTGTAACATTTGAAAGAGTAAGTTCCTGAAATTGTTTTTGGTTCATTTAGATTTGTCATATTCTTCCTCATTAGTTTAACGCTAGAACCCCAACACTTTTAAAGAGTACCATTTCCTTTAAATCAGACCCCCGACAGCTGATGTAACCTTTTGTCATCATTGATGGGTCATAAACACTTCATCTGCCTCCATCTCATTAACATTTCTTTTCATTTTTTCAAACAGTAACTTGTAATGGAAAATTACTTTTAAACAATGATTTTCATATTAATTATTCATAATAAGATCTACAATGCCTCTCAGAGTAAGTGACTTCTGTGTCTTTCCTCAGTGTCTTCTCCTTATAGGCGATAACTGAATTTGTTATAACTTTGCATTTTCCCACCAAGGATAAAATGGCCTAAAGTCTGACAGAATAAGTTTTGTGTTTATCACAGCAGGTCCCGGGTCGAGACCATAGCCTATCCAAGAGACGAGATGTTCTTTTTCAGCTACGATAGAATGACCGGTCAACAAATTTGAGGGCTCACTGATCCCACTCTGAAATCCCCGAAAAAACAAGGAAGCAATTTCAAACAGCGGGGGTAAGTTCAACTTTCAATTCTGCTGAATGAATGGTTTAATTTGGACATTGAGACGTTTTGTTTCTTGAGACAAGTACTGACTGTGATTTGCTGAGGAATTTGATGAAAAAATATTTCTGTTTTTTAAATCCTGGGGTTGTACAAAACGGAAATAAAGTATTAGGTTCTTTGTTGCATCCAGTCTGTTATGTGTAACAGATAAAAAGCGCAAATTGACATCATTCCATCCAGTAGTCTGAAGAGTAGTCAGTAATCTCTTGCTATTTGGGGCAAGCCCAAAGAAACAGATACCAGTATATGACTTTGCAAGTGGCCGCCAAAGAAAATCAGTGACTCACCCTGTCACTGATCAAAGATGCCATTTGGACCTCCAGAAGCTGGTAAGAAAGCACATGCAGATCCCAGTATCTAAGTACTATGTGTTTCATGATTGTACTTTTATTTTTGAAGGGTAAATGAACAACTGTGCTGGAATTTGTAATCAAAAACATGACCTTTCCCATTTTGACAAACTGTTTTGATCACTTGAGGTATTTCAGTGAAGTCTTTGGTCTTGGACAGTTACCTTAAATCTAAAACTGTATATCCTATTGTCTCTGGAACAATAGTTGGCAGTTGGAAGAGAAATGGTTCTTTACAGTGAATATGCAAAAGAAGATGTTCACAAATTCACTCACTTAATGCTGGTTACAATGTTCTAAAATCAACAATGCCAGAGAAAAATGACAAAGTGTGATACATGTGTGTGATACAAACATTACAGATTTTACCCCGGTCTCTTCTCTTATTCAGTTATCTCACAAAAAAGTCAAAAGAAATCTGAAAATCTTCAATGCCCGCATTAAGTCCAGTTGTGTCCGTTTTGGTTCCTGATCCATGCTATTACCCCAAAAGTTCACAACTAGGCCGAGGGCAACTGGAC
>NW_023266747.1:0-1160 GCF_013103735.1 Etheostoma cragini
AGAGGGAACTTCATGGGGATGAAACAAAGGGAGAGCGTTCCATGTTGCTAAACAACTTGACACTAAAAGAATGTGGGAATTGTCCATAGTGCTAAAATATAGGGAGAACGGTCCATGGTGCTAAGCCACTTTAGAATAAAACAGAGGGAACTGTCCATGGTGACGGAACACAGGTGGAAATGTCCATGGTGCTGAAACACAAGGGAATTGTTAATGGTACTAAAGCACAGGGGGAGCTGTCCATGGTGCTAAGCCACTTGACACTAAAAGAATGGGGACCTGTCCATTGTGTTTAGACACAAGAGAAAATGTCTATGGTGCTAAAACACTTGACAATGATACAAGGGGGGACTGTCCATGGTGCTAAAAAACTGGAATTGTTCATAGTGCTAAAAGACAGGAAGAACTGTCCATGGTGCTAAGACACTTAACACTAAAAGAATGTGGGAAATGTCCATGATTCTAAAACATAGGGAGAACTGTCCATGGTACTTAAACAGGGGAAACTGTCGATGGCGCTAAGCCGTTTCACATTAAACCTATGGGCCCTGGGGCCATTTTTACAGTTTATTTTCTGTCTAGATTTATTGTATAAAAAAACTTGTGAAACATCAACCATGTTGTCTCCAGTATAGATATGAAAATAATGTTTTTATGGAAAACTTGGTTATTAGAATATTTGGGTTGCAGTGAGGTAATTTCCATGTTAAAAATGGTTGTAGGACCTTAAAGACAAATAAATAAAACAGAACATGAATGTTCCAAATATATTCAATTCAATTTCAATTCAATTTTATTTGTAGTATCAATTCATAACAAGAGTTATCTCAAGACACTATACAGATAGACCACACTCCAGAATTTACAAGGACCCAACAGTTCTAGTAGTCTCCTCCAGAGCAAGGAACAGTGCGACAGTGGCGAGGAAAAACATATATATATATATATATATATATATAATCATATCACAGAAAAATAAGTAATGAATAGGCCATTTTCCTTTCTAAAACACTTCTCATGTCTTGGGAGTAACACTGAAGATATAACCATTACAACTTATACAGTTGACAAAATATGTGCAATTTTTCAAAGAGGACAATTACTTATGCCAATAATGACAATGTCATATTTGTTGATATTACACCCACATCAATTCTATA
>NW_023266748.1:0-1960 GCF_013103735.1 Etheostoma cragini
GTGTGTGTGTGTGTGTGTGTGTGTGTGTGTGTGTGTGTGTGTTAGACCTTGCAGTTGTGACAGCAGATCCCATCAGATGAACACTGAGCTCCAGGAAGCAGCAGACAGGAGGAGGCGTTACAGCACGGGTCCTCACACTCCTGACCAATCACAGCACAGGGAATGGAAAAAATACAACGAGATGATAAACATAATGGAAATGTATGAAATAATGAAAATATACAAAAATAATGAAATAATAAAAAAATTCTGAAAATATAAAAAATACTGAAAATATTTAAAAAAATACAGTGAAAATATAAGAAATAATGAAATATAAAAAAACATGAAAATATAAAAAAATAATGAAAATAAAAAAATACAGTGAAAATATAATTATATATATAATATAATTTCTTATATGAAAATACAAAAAAATTATGAAATTATAAAAAATATAAGAAATAATGAAAATATAAAATAATTACGAAAACATAAAAAATACTGAAAATATAAAAAAATAATGAAAATATAAATAAACAATGAAAATATAAGAAATTATGAAAATATTTAAAGAAATGAAAATATTAAATAATTAAAATATAAAAAAATAATGAAAATAAATAAAAATACAGTGAAAATATAAGAAATAATGAAAATATTAAAAAAATGAAAATATTATAATAATGAAAACATAAAATAATGAAAATATAAAATAATGAAAATATAAAATAATGAAAATATAAAAAGATTATGGATATAAAAAAAATGAAAATATATGAAAAAATGAAAATATAAAAAAAGGAAAATAGATAGAATAATGAAGACAGAGAGAAAGACAGACAGAGCGACAGACAGACCAAGAGAGAGACAGACAGATGGACAAACAGGTAGAGAGACAGACAGAGAGACAGACAGAGAGACAGGTAGAGAGACAGGTAGAGAGAGAGACAGAGAGACAGGTAGAGAGACAGGTAGAGAGAGAGACAGAGAGACAGGTAGAGAGACAGGTAGAGAGAGAGACAGAGAGACAGGTAGAGAGACAGACAGAGAGACAGGTAGAGAGACAGGTAGAGAGAGAGACAGAGAGACAGGTAGAGAGACAGGTAGAGAGAGAGACAGAGAGACAGACAGAGAGACAGGTAGAGAGACAGACAGAGGGACAGACAGAGGGACAGACAGAGGGACAGACAGGTGTACCTCCAGCAGGCCACAGTCACACTCCTCCCCCTTCTCCACGTACAGGTTCCCGCAGCGCGGCCCCCCCAGCAGGCGGTCTGGCTGGGGGACGTTGAAGAGACACATGCCCCCCCCATGCAGCAGGCTGATGGACAGGTCTGCAGCGCTGCAGCTGCTGAACTGCTGCCCCGGCATGAACCTGCAGGTCACAGGTCACAGGTCAGAGGTCAGAGGTCAGCGGTACCGCTGTCGGCCAATCAGCAGTCTCACCTCATCAGGAGAAACACAGCTGATAAATAATGAAATTTAAAATTATGAAAAAATAATGAAAATATAAAAAAATAACGAAATTATAAAAAATAATGAAAATATAAAAAAATGATGTCACTAGACAGAGTTCTGAAATACACACATACCACACACATATAAGGAAACACACACACACCACACACACATATAGAGAAACACACACACACCACACACACATATAAGGAAACACACACACCACACATATAGAGAAACACACACACCACACATATAGAGAAACACACACACCACATATAGAGAAACACACACAGTGTGTCTGTGTGTGTATCTGTGTGTAAGTGTGGTCGTCTGTCTGTCTGTCTGTGTGTGTGTGTGTGTGTCTGTGTGTATATGTGTGTGTGTGTGTGTGTGTGTCTGTGTGTATATTTGTGTGTGTCTATGTGTATATGTGTGTGTCTGTGTGTGTGTGTCTGTGTGTGTGTGTGTGTGTGTGTGTATGTGTATATGTTTGTGTGTGTGTGTGTGTGTGTGTGTG
>NW_023266749.1:0-1178 GCF_013103735.1 Etheostoma cragini
TATATCATCATCAACTGTCGACTCATCCTTTCTGTTACACACTACACTGAGACTGCCGGTTACATCTACCCACAACAACCTCCCCCAGCACACGCTCATAACAGATGTAAAAACAAGGTGGAACTATACGTTCTACATGCTCCAGCGGCTGGTGGAGCAGCGCAGGGCTGTGCAGATTATGACACAGGAGTCCAACATGGGTAAAGCTCCAACAATCATCTATCCAAATGAGTGGGGGTTAGCATCAGACATGCTCACTGTTCTTAGTCCTTTTGAGGAGGTCACACGGGCGCTTTCAAAACACAGCGCCTCCATCTCTGAGGTCATCCCCCTCCTGCATGGCCTTTGCGCCATCATCAGGTCACTGCATGCTGGTGAGGAATCTGAGGATGAATCAGATCAGTTCCTGGCTGGTGATGATGATCAGGATGCCACAGTGGGGCTGGGCGAAGATGTTGCGGCTGAGTCCAGGGAAAGGTTAGGCACAGCAGCAAGAAAACTGGCAGCCAATCTGAGCAAATAACTAGGATGGCGTTTTTAACCAATTTTTGCAAACTCCACATTTCTGCTTGCCACTCTCCTTGACCCTAGATATAAGGCCAGCTGTTTTCCAAACAATGTTGATGTGGAGGCAGTGAAGAGGACATTACTCCTCAGGATGGAGCTCTGTGACCCTGTGGCTACACCTGCAAGAAACACAGAAGAGACACTTGCCACCAGCAGCACTTCTGTCTTGTCTTTCCTGCAGAGAAAGAAGTCGGCTATTCCAATGAGGACACATTTACCATCAGGTGATGTGGAGGCCTACCTGGCAGATGGGGACATCAGCCTTACCGATGACCCAGTGAAATACTGGTCAGGCAAGCTTCAGTGCTGGCCCAGTCTTACACGCTTGGCACTGCAGCATCTCAGTTGTCCACCTACAAGTGTCCAGTCTGAGCGTGTTTTTAGCACAGCTGAAAATGTGGTCAGTCTACAGCGTGCAAACTTAGACCCTAGCCATGTGGAACAACTGGTCTTCATTAAAGTCAATGCAGATCTGAAAAACAGCATCGGCCTATTTGATCTGTAGAACACAGTCCCCCCCGCCCCCTCTTTCTCTTTCTTTATCTCTCTCTCTCTGTGTATCTCTTACTCACTCACAGACAGACACACACACACACACACACACACACACA
>NW_023266750.1:0-1008 GCF_013103735.1 Etheostoma cragini
CACAGGTAATTTCAGATCCTTCTGATGTAGGATTTAAAATTAAAGCCTAGAATCTCTACTAAATGTTAAAATTTAAATGTTTTGAAGGCTGTTGAAGGCATATTTTTCTCTTGTTCAGGCTACTCTAAAATGGAATTCTGACTTTATGCCAGCTTCATTCAAAGTCTGGGGGAGACATCACTTATCCAGTGTGTCTGTCAGGTAACTTCAGAGCATTCTGATGTACGGTTTCAAAATTAAGGGCTTAAAAGCAACGTTATATTGACGCTTTTTGTTAGGCTGTTACAGGCATATTTAACTCTCCTTCATGCCACTCTAAAATGGATTCCTACTGTAATGCCAGGTTCATTCAAATTATGGGTAAGACACTACATATCCATTTGATCAGTCAGGTAATTTAGGACCATTTTGATGTAGGATTTTAAAATTAAGGCCTAGATAGTCTAATAAATTGTATAATTTTAATCTTTTGCAGGCTGTTAAAGGCACATTTTTCTCTTGTTCAGGCTACTCTAAAATGGATTCCTACTGTTATGCCAGCTTCAATCCATTTCTGGGGGAGACATCACCTATCCAGTGTGTCTCACAGGTAATTTCAGATTATTCTGATGTAGGATTTTAAAATGAAAGCCTAGAATCTCTACTAAATGTTCAAATTTAAATATTTTGAAGGCTGTTAAAGGCATATTTTTCTCTTGTTCAGGCTACTCTAAAAAGGAATCCTGAAGTTATGCCAGCTTCCATCCGAGTCTGGGTGAGACAACACCTATCCAGTGTTTCTCACAGGTAATTTCAGTTCCTTCTGATGTAGGATTTTAAAATTATAGCCTAGAATCTCTACTAAATGTTAAAATTTAAATATTTTGCAGGCTTTTAAAGGCGTATTTTTCTCTTGTTCAGGCTACTCTAAAAAGGACTCCTGACGGTATTCCAGCTTCATTCCAAGTCTGGGGGAGACATCACCTATCCAGTGTGTCTGTCAGGTAACTTCAGAGCATTCTGATGTAC
>NW_023266751.1:0-167 GCF_013103735.1 Etheostoma cragini
TTGTCGCTGTGTTTGGCTGGTGCTTGTGTGTGTGGTTGCAAAGCTTTGGCGGAGAGCTTGTGCTGTAGAGCCGCCAGTTGAGCAGCTCTCCCCGCGATCAGCAGATCTGACGATGGCTAAATCCGTATGTGACATTTCAGACAGGATCATGGTCTTCCCCAACCAGC
>NW_023266751.1:247-377 GCF_013103735.1 Etheostoma cragini
AGGCTCCTTATCCCTAGACAACAAGTTCACTGCATACAGGCAGGCTATAAAAACGTCTTATGACAGTATCAAGAGATCGTTATACGCCATTATAGCCATTCCCCTTGATATCATATAATCCTAAAGAACA
>NW_023266751.1:387-544 GCF_013103735.1 Etheostoma cragini
TATGTTGATACCTCATAATAGCAGTGTTAGAAATGATACAAACACCGATCCACTACTGTTACCACTGCTACAGTACTAGTACTAGTACTGCACATCTAAGCAACTCAATGACAATATAGTGAAACATTTTCACAGTATACTCAACAGTACACATATT
>NW_023266751.1:568-734 GCF_013103735.1 Etheostoma cragini
ACACCGTTGTATCCTTCAAAAGTTTTTTTAAGGCTTGTCCGAGTCCGTTGTCTGGGAGGTTACAAAATCCACACCAGTCCAGGCTTTTGATTAATCAAATCTTAAACTGAGAATCTGAACTTTATTCCCCTGGTCTGCAGACTGCTCGCCGCGGATGTAGCTCAGC
>NW_023266751.1:939-1203 GCF_013103735.1 Etheostoma cragini
CGCGACGTTAGCTAACCGCTATATCCGCTAGCATGCGAACAGGCTAACTATAGCCAGTTAGCTTTGTGTGTAACGTAAAAAAAAAACACCCATCTCATAGGAGCGAAGATTTCTATTTCATTCAATACAATTATGGTACAAAAGGTGGACTAATGCCACATGTATGTTGTTGACAACATGGACGCTTATATAGGCAACACCAAAGGCAGTTGTAATATTTACCTAGCAGGCTAGGCTAACGCTGTTGTGCTAACGTCCGGCGGC
>NW_023266752.1:0-1637 GCF_013103735.1 Etheostoma cragini
CACACACACACAGAGACACACACAGACACACACACACACACACAGAGACACACAGAGACACACACACACACACACACACATGCACACCTCTATTCATTAATTAAAACTTTAAGAGGTTTTACCGAGAACAGCGAGCAGGGCGATCAGCAGCAGCGTCTTCCTTCCCATGATGCACTCTGTCTCACACGCTCACCACAACTACAGCAGGAAACACCCTCACAGGAAGTGGCTCCCAGCATGCACTGCAGCAGCACAGCTCATGGCAATCAGCACGCAGAGAGGTGTCATCACACACTGAACCAGGAAGCAGGTACACACACACACACACACACACACACACACACATACAGAGATAACACACACACACACACACACATACACATACACATACACATACAGAGATAAATTCATACACACACATACAGAAATACATACAAACACACACACATACAGAGATAAATACACCAACACACACACAGAAATACATACAAACACACACACACACACACACACACATACATTCTTGCCGGCCTTGGGCCTTTTGTAGGTATTCAAGGCTCTGCACTTAGATGGTTTAGCTCTTATTTGACACGTAGGACTTTCTCTGTCACAATGGCTGATTTCTCCTCTGATCTGCTCCTCTCTATTGTGGGGTGCCCCAGGGTTCTATTCTTGGCCCTATCCCGTTCTCTTTATATATGTTGCCATTAGGGGCGATAATCGACAAGCACAACCTGTCATTTCATCGTTATGCAGATGACTTGCAAATTTATCTGCCTATAAAACCCAACGATAGTGTTAAACTGCCTTAACTGCACTAAACGGCCTCCTAAACGGCATTAATGATATCAAGTTGTGGCTTTCTCGGAACTTCCTGACCCTGAATGAGGATAAGACCGAGTGTATTATCTTTAGTACAAAATACATGTCAAACAATCCAACTTTAAGTCTGGGAGCTCTGACTTCATGCGCCAAGCAGACTGTAAAACATCTGGTGTGACATTTGATTGTAGCGTGAAATTTGACAAACAGATAAGCAATGTGGTCAAAACAAGCTTTTTCCAGCTTTTGTCTCCTGGCTAAAGTAAAGCCTTTTCTTAACAGGCACGATTTGGAAAGGGCTCTTCACGCCTTTATTAGTTCAATTCAATTCAATTTTATTTATAGTATCAATTCATAACAAGAGTTATCTCAAGACACTTTACAGATAGACCACACTCCATAATTTACAAGGACCCAACAGTTCTAGTAGTCTCCTCCAGAGCAGCAACAGTGGAGAGGAAAAACTTCCTTTTAGGCAGAAACCTCGGTCAGACCCAGACCCAGACCCAGGACCAGACCCAGACCCAGGCCAAGACCAAGACCAAGACCCAGGCCCAGACCAAGACCCAGACCCAGGCTCTTGGTAGGCGGTGTCTGACGGGCCGGTTGGGGTTCGAATGAAGAGTGGCAATAACAAAAATAGACAAAAATGTGTAGTCTGTAGCAGTTCTTTGTAGTAGTTTGCGGCATAGCAGGACGCTGTGGGCATTACAAGGCACAGCAGGACGTAGCAGGATGTAGCAGGGTGTAGCAGGACGTAGCAGGACGTAGCAGGACGTAGCAGGACGTAGCAGGGTGTAGCAGGACGTAGCAGG
>NW_023266753.1:0-1221 GCF_013103735.1 Etheostoma cragini
GTGAACATAGGTAGAAACAGATTTTTGGCACCTTTTGTTGCTTTTTCTTGCTTTTTGTCGCCTTTTTGTTGCCTTTTTCGTCAAGGCAGGTAGAAACTGATATGTCTGTTGTCTGTTTCCATGAGTCCCATATCATAATATCACATAACTTTACATAAGTAGAAACTGATATTCCTGTATCTATGAGTCCTATAAGATAACGCAACTTAACATGTGTTAATCGGTCCCGTCAGAGGGCCTAGGGGGGGGGGGATGACACACAGTCGGAGTTATTTAAAACCCTGAGAGCTGAGTACTCCTGGAGAACCTCTGTGGGCTGGTTGTGGTTTGTTTCCTCTCCATCTCTCTCTCTCTCCCTCTCTCTCTCTCTCTCTCTCCCTCTCTCTCCGTCTCCCCCTCTCCGTCAGATGAGTCCTCCTCCCAGGGTTTTTTAAATCCGCCCCACGTCACTGAGGCTCGGCTCTTGAAACCTCCAACCCTAAGATGTTGTTTCTACGCTGAGCTAAACTTTACTTGGGCACATTAACGTTATGATTTAACAGATTATGAACACATGGAGTCTAACTTTGGGTTGGAATCCACCTCGTCTGTGTTTTTGTCTCAATTTTAATTTTACTATATCAACCATCGTGTTGTCTTAACGTTAAAATTAACACTTTTGTTGATGTTTTTAACTTTTTCTTCTGTTTTTGGCCATTTATCAACACTTTTGACGCTATTTGTCAATGTTTGTCACTTTTTTGACGTTTTTAACACTACGTAACACTAACTTTTTAACTTTAGTTTTACAGTTATTTTGGGAATTTATGGTCAATAAACCTAATTTATAGGAAATTATTCCTAATGTTTGAGTTAGAGAAGCAGAAATTAGGAATTATTGAGACTAAAATTAAAGGAATGGATGTTGATGATAATCACAGACTGGAATATGTCAACTTTTACTCAATACTATTTCAAAAACACTTCCATTTGTTTTACAATGCTATAAAAATGAATAAGACGCCCCAAAATTAATGAAAGTAGAGATTTGTACTTGGCAAAGAGCGTTGGGTGGAATCAATCATGTTATTTTGGGGAATTAAAAACAACACTGATATAGGACAACATGAGGACAACATGAGGACAACATGGGGACAACATGAGGGACAACATGAGGACAACATGAGGACAACATGGGGACAACATGAGGGCAACATGAGGACAACATGAAGACAACATGAG
>NW_023266754.1:0-1129 GCF_013103735.1 Etheostoma cragini
AAAGACACCTTTCATACTATAAAGACATCTTTCATACTATAAAGACACCTTTCATACTATAAAGACATCTTTCATACTGTAAAGACACCTTTCATACTATAAAGACATCTTTCATACTATAAAGACACCTTTCATACTGTAAAGACACCTTTCATACTGTAAAGACACCTTTCATACTGTAAAGACACCTTTCATACTGTAAAGACACCTTTCATACTATAAAGACACCTTTCATACTGTAAAGACACCTTTCATACTATAAAGACACCTTTCATACTATAAAGACATCTTTCATACTATAAAGACACCTTTCATACTATAAAGACATCTTTCATACTATAAAGACACCTTTCATACTATAAAGACACCTTTCATACTGTAAAGACACCTTTCATACTATAAAGACACCTTTCATACTGTAAAGACACCTTTCATACTGTAAAGACACCTTTCATACTATAAAGACACCTTTCATACTATAAAGACACCTTTCATAATATAAAGACACCTTTCATACTATAAAGACACCTTTCATACTGTAAAGACACCTTTCATACTGTAAAGACATCTTTCATACTATAAAGACACCTTTCATACTGTAAAGACACCTTTCATACTGTAAAGACACCTTTCATACTATAAAGACACCTTTCATACTATAAAGACACCTTTCATACTATAAAGACACCTTTCATAATATAAAGACACCTTTCCTACTGTAAAGACACCTTTCCTACTGTAAAGACACCTTTCATACTGTAAAGACACCTGTCATACTATAAAGACACCTGTCATACTATAAAGACACCTTTCATACTGTAAAGACACCTTTCCTACTGTAAAGACACCTTTCATACTATAAAGACACCTGTCATACTATAAAGACACCTTTTATACTATAAAGACACCTTTCATACTATAAAGACACCTTTCATACTGTAAAGACACCTGTCATACTATAAAGACACCTGTCATACTATAAAGACACCTTTTATACTATAAAGACACCTGTCATACTATAAAGACACCTGTCATACTGTAAAGACACCTGTCATACTATAAAGACACCTTTCATACTATAAAGACACCTTTCATACTATAAAGACATCTTTCATACTATAAAGACACC
>NW_023266755.1:0-1721 GCF_013103735.1 Etheostoma cragini
AGAATCCAATACAATACAACACACGTCCAGCTTCTACATTTCCGCATGAGGCAGCTTCCTCAATTTCTGAGTAACAGGGAAATAGCCTGATAAGCATACATCCACAGCGCAACTTCAAAAAGCCATAAAGCAAATGCTTTTGGCTTAAAGATCGAGCTGCTGCTCATAAAACAATAGACAGGCGCGAAGCGGGAAGAAAGCAGAACGTTTTCAGCAAAACTTCCAAAGGTAACAACCTCTTTCACGACGGCTACTAAATTTAAAGAAAGTCCCTTCCGGGGGTCCTGTGTTATCACATTCACAAGAATGGGAGTTGCGTACGTATGTAGAGATGGACGGACGACCCAAAAGCAAGAGACAAAAAAAGAGGTGGGGGAGACGGAGATAAGCCCTGACAGAGTAGAGAACTACAGACAAAAGACGTTCAATAGTGCCAAGTGTGACCAGAAGAACTGGAAAAAAATTTGAACTATGAAGGACAAACCTTTCTTAAGCAACATGTCACCCCCTCAGAAACACCAGGGCTAAGACAAGTGGCCAATAGTTTACTTCAACATTTTTCCCAGGTAGGGGTCCCCACAGAAATCTTAACCGATCAGAAAACTAAATGAACATTGAAGGAGGTATGCTCCCTGTTAGGGATCCGCGGCATTAAAACAACACCATACATAGTTTGTGGCTTCATGAAACAATATTGTATTATCTATCTAATATTGTATTATTATTATTATTATTATAGGTACTGGAAGCCACCCGGCTCCACCAATGCATTTCTCAATGCCCAGATGTGTTACAAGATTTGCAGTGAGTGTTATGTTGTCCAGCAGAAAGGCAACAGATGTGTTACTTTTTGACTGGATTTGACTGGATTATTCTGAAAGAGAAAAGTTTTCAAAGTCAATCTCCTTGTGTTCATGGTAATTAACGCAAAAATCTATCTAAATGACTATCTGTGTTGCAAGATTTGCAGTGAACAGTGCATTGCCCGATGATGGTGGTATAGTTGTCAGCATAGCTACCTTCCAAGCAGTTGACTGGTGTTGGATTCCCAGCCGTTGCAGTAGCTTTCTCTGAGTGACAATAGCAGTGCAAGCATTTTGCCATGGTTCAATTTCCAATTTTTTGAAGCCATATAGAAGATTAACGTTACATATTCCACCCAGGTTTCTTCTCTTATTTAGTGATCTCACAAAAAAAGTCAAAAAAATCTGAAAATCATTAGGGGCTGGAGCTCAGTGATCGAGCACATTTTGAGTCTCAATGCCCAGATGTGTTACAAGACTTTCACTGCATATTGTGCGTCAAGCGATAGTGGTATAGTGGTGAGCATAGCTGCTTTCCAAGCAGTTCACCTGGGTTTGATTCCCAGGCATAGCAGTAATTTTTCTTGTGTGGTTACTTGCTTTAGCTGTGAAGATTAGTCAGAAAGGTTACTTGCCCAACCCGGTTTGATAAAATATTAGATCTCTGTTATGGTACAAAGAAGGCAGCATATCAATCAATCAAGCTGCCTCCAAGATGATCCACAGACACAGGCAGCACTTTGCCTGGTAACTACTACTAACCAATTGAAAAGTTTATGAACATTTGTGCAAACAGATAAGGCACAGCTATCCAGATTGTTTTGAACAAGTCGTTAAGGAAATGGACTTGAGATCCTTTGGGGTCTCACTGAGCAGGTTTGAACCCTGCTGATAACAAAAAGCATTCTTTAAGAGTGG
>NW_023266756.1:0-811 GCF_013103735.1 Etheostoma cragini
TCTTCATGTTGTCTTCATGATGTCCTCATGTTGTCCTCATGTTGTCTTCATGTTGTCCCCATGTTGTCCTCATGTTGTTTTCATGTTGTCCTCATGTTGTCTTTATGTTGTCTTCATGTTGTCCTCATGTTGTCCTCATGTTGTCCTCATGTTGTCTTCATGTTGTCCCCATGTTGTCCTCATGTTGTCCTCATGTTGTCCTCATGTTGTCTTTATGTTGTCTTCATGTTGTCCTTATGTTGTCCTCATGTTGTCTTCATGTTGTCTTCATGTTGTCCTCAAGTTGCCCTCATGTTGTCCTCATGTTGTCCTCATGTTGTCCTCATGTTGTCCTATATTAATGTTCATTTTAATTCCCCAAAATAACATGATTGATTCCACCCAACGCTCTTTGCCAAGTACAAATCTCTACTTTCATTAATTTTGGGGCGTCTTATTCAATTTTATAGCATTGTAAAACAAATGGAAGTGTTTTTGAAATAGTATTGAGTAAAAGTTGACATATTCCAGTCTGTGATTATCATCAACATCCATTCCTTTAATTTTAGTCTCCATAATTCCTAATTTCTGCTTTTCTAACTCAAAAATTAGGTTTAATTTCCTATAAATGAGGTTTATTGACCATAAATTCCAGATATAACTGGAAAATTAAAGTTAGAAAGTTAGTGTTATGTAGTGTTAAAAACAGGGACGAAAATGAAAGAAAAAGTTAAAAACATTGATAAAAAGCATCAATAAAAGTGTTTATTTTGACGGGAAGACAACACCAGGATTAAAGGACCGTGTTTTATGACCCCCCCCCCCCCCCCCC
>NW_023266756.1:821-1650 GCF_013103735.1 Etheostoma cragini
CCCCCACCCAACGGATATAAGGGATAGGAAAGAGGAGGTGGGAAAGGCAAAGACATACGTAGAATGAAAGGTTAAGGAAACAAGGACTAAGAGAGGAAGAGGCAGGTGAAACAGTAAAGGGAATCAGTAAGAAAGGAGGAAATAGGAAAGACAATGGGGCAGGGTGAAGGTATCTAAGGAGGAAGTTAGGAAAGGAAATGAGGTGGTGGGAAAGGAAAGGAAAGGTGCAGATACAGAGGATGGGAAAGGATAATGTACAGAAGAAATAAAAAGGGTAGGAAGAAAAGAAAACAGCACCCGGAGAACAGAATGAAGACCTAGATTAGTAAAGGCGGAGGAGGTGGTAGGATATATGCAGATGGACATTTTGACATAAAAAGAGGTAGGGCAGGAAGGAAAAGGGAAGGAAGAAAGGAGGGAATGAGACAAAGATGCATCTCAAAAAGATGAGAGTATTTTACTTTTCATTGTACTCAAACGAATTTGCCTTCTGAAAAGAAATCGTTCTAATTGAAGATGTGATTGTTCCTTGAGACACGACACACAGCGAGCAGTCTTTTATTCGTTATGTAACTAAATAAGATAAAAAACAAGAATGAAGTGAATGTCAGAGAGGAGAACATAACTTTTGAAAGTGTTTGAGTTTGGAATGGAGGAGACAGAAAGTAGAGAGACAGAGTGTTGGATCGGAGGCGTCTGAGCGGAGATTGGTATTGATGGAAACATCACGACAACAACCTGGAGAGAAAATCTACTTCCTCCTTGTTCAGGGTACGAGCGGCCGAAATGGGTTTCCTCAGAAGGGGGGCTGGTTTCCTCAGGAGGGGGG
>NW_023266757.1:0-1029 GCF_013103735.1 Etheostoma cragini
GTATTGTATGTCTAAAAAAGTTTGAAAAAGTCATAGTATAGTACATCGAGAAGTCATAAAAAGTCACAGCGTAGTACATCGAAGAAAGTCATAAAAAATCAAAGTATAGTATGTCGATAAAAGTAAAAAAAGTCAATGTAGTACATTGAAAGAAGTGCATAAAAAAAATCTAAAAAAGTCATAATATAGTGCATCAAAAAAGTCATAAAAAGTCATAGTATAGTACATCAAAAAAGTCATAAGTCATAGCATAGTACATCGAAAAAGTCATAGTATAGTACATCGAAAAAAGTCATAGTATAGTACATTGAAAAAGTAATAGTATAGTACATTGAAAAAGTCATAAAAAGTCATAGTATAGTACATTGAAAAAATCATAAAAAGCCATAGTATAGTACATTGAAAAAATCATAAAAAGTCGTAGTATAGTACATCCAAAAAAAGTCTTTAAAAGGCATAGTATAGTATTTTGATAAACATCCTAATATTGTATGTCTAATAAAGTAAAAAAAGTCATAGTATAGTACATCGTAAAAAGTCATAGTATAGTGAATTGAAAATAGTCATAAAAAGTCACAGCATAGGACATCGAAGAAAGTCGAAAAAATCATAGTATAGTATGTCGATAAAATAAAAAAAGTAAAAAAACTAAAAAAAGTAATAAAGAAATCATAGTATAGTATGTCAATAAAAGTCCTACTATTGTATGTCTAATACAGTAAAAAAAAGTCATAGTATAGTACATCGAAAAAAGTCTTAAAAAGGCATAGTATAGTATTTTGATAAAAATCCTATTGTATGTATTGTAAAGTAAAAAAACTCATAGTATAGTAGCCTACATCGAAACGTTATAGTATAGTACATCTGAAAAAGTCATAAAAAGTCATAGTATAGTACATCGAAAAAAGTCTTAAAAAGGCATAGTATAGTATTTTGATAAAAATCCTATCGATGTATTGTAAAGTAAAAAAAGTCATAGTATAGTACATTGAAAATAGTCATGTCATAGTATAGTACAAGAAAATAAAT
>NW_023266758.1:0-1251 GCF_013103735.1 Etheostoma cragini
CTCCATGCTGGCAACATGCGTTTCGGCCTCTTCTGATGTTCCTGTGATGTTTTAACCTTGTTTCTGTCATTTCAACAGGTTTGCATTAGTTTCTTACAGTAGCTGTTAAACACACATCTCCATGCTGGAAACATGCGTTTTGGCCTCTTCTAAGCTTTTTGTGATGTTTTAACCTTGTTTCTTTCATTTCAACAGGTGTACATTGGTTTCTTAACTGTAGCTGTGAAACACACATCTCCATGCTGGAAACGTGCGTTTCGGCCTCTTCTGAGCTTTTTGTGATGTTTTAACCTTGTTTCTTTCATTTAAACAGGTTTGCATTAGTTTCTTACAGTAGCTGTTAAAAACACATCTCCATGCTGGAAACGTCCGTTTCGGCCTCTTCTGATGTTTCTGTGATGTTTAACCTTTTTTCTGCCATTTCAACAGGGTTGCATTAGTTTCTTACAGTAGCTGTTAAAAACACATCTCCATGCTGGAAACATGCGTTTTGACCTCTGCTGAGCTTTTTGTGATGTTTTAACCTTGTTTCTGCCATTTCAACAGGTTTGCAATAGTTTCTTACAGTAGCTGTTAAAAACACATCTCCATGCTGGAAACATGCGTTTCGGCCTCTTCTGAGCTTTTTGTGATGTTTTAACCTTGTTTCTGTCAGTTCAACAGTTTTGCATTAGTTTCTTAACAGAAGCTGTTAAATACACATAAACATGCTGGAAACGTGCGTTTTGGCCTCTTCTGATGTTTCTGTGATGTTTCAACCTTGTTTCTGTCATTTCAAAAGGTTTACATTGGTTTCTTAACAGTAGCTGGAAACACACATCTGCATGCTGGAAACGTGCGTTTCGGCCTCTTCTGAGCTTTCTGTGATGTTTTAACCTTGTTTCTGTCATTTCAACAGGTTTCCATTAGTTTCTTAATAAAAGCAGTTAAACACACATCTCCACGCTGGAAACATGCGTTTCGGCCTCTTCTGATGTTTCTGTCATGTTTTAACCTTGTCTCTGTCATTTCAACAGTTTTGCATTAGTTTCTTAACAAAAGCAGTTAAACACACATCTTCATGCTAGAAACATGCGTTTCGGCCTCTTCTGAGCTTTTTGTGATGTTTTAACCTTGTTTCTGTCATTTCAACAGGTTTGCATTAGTTTCTTAACAAAAGCAGTTAACCACACATCTCCATGCTGGAAACATGCGTTTTGGCCTCTTCTGAGCTTTTTGTGATGTTTTAACCTTGTTTCTTTCATTTCAACA
>NW_023266759.1:0-3008 GCF_013103735.1 Etheostoma cragini
GTTCTGAAGGCAAAAGGGGGTCCAACCCGTTACTAGCATGGGGTACCTAATAAAGTGGCCGGTGAGTATATATATACACACATAATACACATAATATGACATGACATGACAAGGTGAGCAATGATATTATTATTATTATTATTATTATTATACATTAAAAACATGAGACACATAGAAAGACATAATATATTTTATATAAAAACAAAATTCTCTCAAACCCCCCCCACACACACTCAGACACACACGCACAGACACACACACACACACACACACACACACACACACACACACACACCTGTCATTATATATACATGATATTTTTACACACCCCTTATTGGACCCAGATCTTGGTTTTGAAAACCACACACTGTCTTAATTACTGTCCCATTGTAATTGTCCTCTGTCCTCCCTGCTGTGTGTGAAGGAGGACAGACGGGACAGTTCCTTCTCCTTTACTAAGCAGAGACACGGACTGGTCCCGGTGTCCTCGAGGAGCCGGAGTCTCCAGGACCTGCACTTCTTCAGGACGGCTCAGCCGTACAGACTCAAGGTGGGTGCCCCCCCACCCACCCCCCAGGAAAAATAAAAAATAATAACTTCTCCAGAACGGCTCAGCCTCTTACTTCTCTATATTGTAGGACCAGGATGTGCCCCTTGGGAGCAGTGCCCCCCCCCCGGCGAGCGGCCTGGGCACCCCCCCTCTGCTCATCCCCTTTAACTCCAACGACGTGTTCGTGTGGGCGGTGCTGCACCAGCGCCAGCAGATGGCGCTGTTCCTGTGGCAGCACGGCGAGGAGGCGCTGGCCCGGGCCACGGTGGCCTGTAAGCTCTACCGCTCCATGGCCGCCGAGGCGCGGCAGAGCAACATGGACGACAACGTCTCGGAGAGGTTCAGGACGTATTCTCTGTGAGTCTCTTCACCTTCAGTCAGCCAATCAGACACCACTGTGCATCAGCCAATCAGACACCACTGTGCATCAGCCAATCAGAATGTATTTACATAGCACTGTAAATCAACCTGTCAGTCACATGGTCTCCAGTTAGCGTTAGCTACCGATCACATGTCTCTCTGTCTCTGTGTCTCTGTGTCTCTGTCTCCTGTCTTTGTGTATCTGTCTCTGTGTCTTTGTCTCCTGTTTCCTGTCACTGTGTCTCTGTCTCTGTGTCTCTGTCTCTGCGTTTTTCTGTCTCTTTGCGTCTCTGTCTCTCTATCTCTGTCTCTTTGTCTCTGTCTCTGTGTCTCCTGCCTCTTTGTCACTGTGCCTTGTCTCTGTGTCTCTCTTTCCCTGTTTCTCCTGTCTCTGTTTCTCTGTCTCGTGTCTATGTATCTGTCTCTGTGTCTTTGTCTCCTGTCTCCTTTCACTGTGTCTCTGTCTCTGCGTCTCTGTGTCTCCTGTCTCTTTGTCACTGTGTATTGTCTCTGTGTGTCCTGTCTCTGTGTCTCTGTCTCTGCGTCTCTCTGTCTCTCTGCATCTCTGTCTCTCTATCTTTGTCTCTTTGTCTCTTTGTCTCTGTGTCTCTTTGACACTGTGTCTTGTCTCTGTGTCTGTCTCTGTGTCTCAGGGAGTTTGGCCAGCTGGCGGTGGACCTGTTGGACCGAGCGTTTCTGCAGAACGAGCAGATGGCGATGAAGCTGCTGACGGCGGAGATGGAGGCGTGGAGCCGCTTCACCTGTCTGCAGATGGCGGTGTCCTCCAGTCACCGGCCGTTCGTCTCGCACTCCTGCACGCAGACGCTGCTCACAGATCTCTGGACCGGCTCACTCAACATGAGGAAGAACTCCTTCCTCAAGGTAAAATAGAGCGAGGAAGAACTCTTTCCTCACTGTTAAATAGAGCGAGGAAAAACTCCTTCCTCACGGTAAAATAGAGTCCAGGAAGAACTCTTTCCTCACGGTAAAATAGAGCCGAGGAAGAACTCCTTCCTCACGGTAAAATAGAGCGAGGAAGAACTCTTTCCTCACGGTAAAATAGAGCGAGGAATAACTCCTTCCTCACGGTAAAATAGAGCCGAGGAATAACTCCTTCCTCACGGTAAAATAGATGAGGAAGAACTCCTTCCTCACGGTAAAATAGAGCCGAGGAATAACTCCTTCCTCACGGTAAAATAGAGCCGAGGAAGAACTCCTTCCTCACGGTAAAATAGAGCGAGGAAGAACTCCTTCCTCAAGGTAAAATAGAGCGAGGAAGAACTCCTTCCTCACGGTAAAATAGAGCGATATATACTTTGATATTAATAGTAGTCTACATGACATACTTTGATATTTATACATAGTATAGTAGGTAGGTAGCTGCCACTTTTTTGTTTTCTGAGTAAAAAACTTTTTTGTTCTTCATCTTTTTCCACACTTTTGTTGCTTTGCCCGATAATTTTTCCACTTTTATTCTTTAAGTAGGTGGTCTGCATGACCTACAGGACCCCCTTTGATATTTACACAAGTCTACGTGACCCCCTTTGATATTTATACCAGTCTACGTGACCCCCTTTGATGTGTTGACGCCAGTGTTGTTGTCTATCTCTGTTCCAGATCATTCTGAGCCTGCTTCTGCCCCCCGCCATCCTGCTGCTGGAGTTTAAAAGTGAAGCAGAAATGTGCCACGTCCCGCAGTCCCACGAGGCCTTGCTGTTCGGTCTGGAGTCCGTGAAGTCGCCGCCCGTCCCCGATGGAGCCAATCACGTGGTAGTGACCCGCCGGCAGGACACTCGCCCAGCGCCGCTCTCCCAGCCTAGAGCAGAGTGGAGGCCATCGACGCTATCGCTATCGCTATTGCTATTGCTATCGCTAACATTTTGTTTTTTGTTATTGCTATCGCTAACGTTTTGTTATCACTAACGTTTTGTTATCGCTAACGTTTTCTTATGTTTTGTTATTGTTATCGCTATTGCTATCGTTTTGTTATTGCTTTTTCGTTGTAAAAGTGTAAATAGTGTTGTGTATCTGATGAGCAGGTGTGTAGATGTGTGTGAGTGTGTATCTGATGAGCAGGTGTGTAGATGTGTGTGAGTGT
>NW_023266760.1:0-1197 GCF_013103735.1 Etheostoma cragini
GTGCCGGTTCCACTCACTCGCTCCGACTTAACGTTGAAAGAGTGACAAAAAGTGTAAAAATGTACTTAAAAAAACAACAACAACAACATCATTAAAAAGAAAAACAGGCAGACTTAATTTTGAAACTAAAACGTTGCAAAAGCTTCAAAGACGCCGTAAAAAATAAAATACCAGATTTGACAAAAATGTTGATAAAAACTTGTAAATTGACAAGCTCGGTTACTAGGACACACACACACACACACACACACACACACACACACACACACACACACACACACACACCTTTACTGCATGACCCCCCCCCAAAAAAAGAGAAAAAGAAGATTATGAATATATAAAACATTTAATTGGAAAAGAGCAACTAAAAAGTCCAAAAAACACCAACAAACGTCCACATACGTCGATGAAAGGATGAAATCTTGCCGATTATTCTTTTGGTTTTAGGTTCACAGTAGGCCTGCTTTTATTTTGTGTTTTTGTTCATGTTGACCAAAGTGTTTTTTAATCTTTTACTTTATTGCTTTTATTTTGAAGGAACGACCGGATGCTAGCCTGGCTAAGTGACGCTAGTCTGTCTGATAATGGAACTAACTGTTATAACTTCTGATTATCATCGTTAATATAATATATTTGTGATTTTAAATCAGAAACATGTATAATAAGATTTAGGATTAACATATAATGAGAGTTATTTTGGGTTTAATTAAAACAGGAAGCAGAGAAAAGTAACGTAAACAAACAGTTTATGATGAAAGTGACGGAAAGAAAAGGAAGGGAAAGTCTCCGAGTCGGACAACAGACGAAGAAGACTAATTAACTACTATCGTCTCGCGATAATGAGCTTCTAAGTGATAGTTAATGTTAAATAAAACAGGTGAAATTAGATATATTAGAGGTTTACCTGTAGCAGACTGAGGGAAGACTTCCGTGTTGATCCCGTTTCCATGGAGACAGCCGCCGTCGTGAACCCTCCGGGACAAACGTTACGTATTAATTAATTAATTAATTAATTAATTAGCGTCCATTAAAAGTTGTGTTGTTGCTGCTTAGAGACTCGGGTTATTATTCTCAGTGTGTGACTACATTATGGGATGGATCCCTACAGAGATAGACCTTTTAGTTAAAGTGTAAGATCCTTTTAGTTTAACATGAAACAGAAATCACCATCACCAAACCCACCAGACTCCATGTAAA
>NW_023266761.1:0-3546 GCF_013103735.1 Etheostoma cragini
GCAGCATATCTCCACCAGACTCCATGTAAATAATCACTACTTTTAGCATGTATAGAGCAGCATATCTCCACCAGACTAATATACTATACTATGATAAAGAGAAGACTAAGTCCAAGTCTATTAAATTGAACTCTGTTTCCTTTTCTTTCCAAACGGGACATAAACCCCAGTCTCCTGTGTTTCACAATCGTCCTCCTTACCAGGACATTTGGCGCTCTTCTACTTCCTCACCTTACTTCATGCTTTGTTCCTGTCACAACTACAGCAGCCACTAGAGGGCGCCACCAATAGAAACCTAAACAAAGGTCCAAATGATGCAGGAACAAACTACTTATGGGGGCATTTTTTTAAGGGGAGACCAGTCTATCGGAAAGCTCAGGACCTTATTTAATGTCAAACCTTCCACATATTAGAAGTAGAAATCAAGATTCTCCAACCTGGGTCTCGTCATAGCCTTCAACCATTTGGTGACGTGGTTGGGGCAGATGGCGTTCTCCAGCGTTTCCATGACGTCAGGCAACATCAGCAGCATGGAGTAGGAGCTGTTGAAGGGCAGCTGGAGGACCGTGGTCTTTAGCTCGTGGTCATAATAGGAGTGAAAACGTTCCTCCATGTTCATCATGGCGGTTCGAACCTGGATGATGACAATTTAAGAAAAAAAACGAGGGTGTTACAACATCACGTTTTCCAAAATTGTGTTAAAGAATGTTTATATATCTTCAGTGAATATCTTCTGTATATCTTCTAGGTTTAGACTGAACCCCTAATGTTTACGTCTCGTTCCCCCCCCCCAGTTAGTTATCCATTCAGAATAAACACTGAACCTTTGTGTTCTCGTCCACGTGGAAGTCGTCCTGCTCGGTGAGCTGAGGGTCAAACTGAGTCGCCCACTTTCCTGTTAGACCATGAGCAGAAATGATACACAACCTTTGGTTTGATATTAACAACTTAACCTCAGAACATGTGATCAGATCTTCCATTATGACATCACAGACTGACTATATCTCCTCCCCAGGACCTTCTTACCTTTGTAGTAGATGTAGCTAATGAGACACATGACGGTGTTCGGATCCAGGCTTTCCACCAGTTTGTCTATCTTCCCCTTGGTCTTCTCCCCCACGTACTTATTGATGGTATCAGCACTTTCTGTGGTTTTGGTGAAGTCCACGTTGAACCCCTCTGTGAAGTACGACTGCTTCAGGGTCTGCAGGAACTCTGGCTTTGGCTTGAAGCGGTTGTCCACGAACACGGCGGTCCCTTCGTCGGCGTCCTCCTGGGATGCGTTGTTGGCCCCCTGGAGGAGCGTCTGGAAGGCCTGGTCCACATCGGTCTGGGTCAAGAGGGAGCTGTTGAAGCCCAGACCACTGAAAAGCTGGCGGTGCGTCTCCCCCTGCGCGCCCACGGACAACAAGGCCAAGGCGGTGGACACGCTAACCGGGGAGAAGAAGATGTTCTGTCCCTGTGAGTCAGCGTGAGCTGCTAGCTTCCTGTAGAGGCGGAAGGAAAACTCTTGGTTGGCTTCGTTCACCAGGGCGACGCTGTTGGCGCCGCCGTCCGCTCCAGTGTCTTGGCTGGACTTGTCGTGGCCGTGACCCATGTGGTGATCGCCATGGTGATCGGCTCTGCCGACGCAGATCACCGCTGATAGGACCCAGAGACCCACGGCTGCATGCATCATCATCATGAACTAGGACAAAAGATCAAAAGTTCAAACGCTCAAGTCATTCTTCATTGTTTGTTTTAAGGGGGATGTGAACTCTAAACCAGCTGGTCCGAGTGGTCCTGATACACGTTCACCACTAGCCTACAACGTCTACAGCTGAACCCCCTGAACAGGATTCACCTCTTGGCCTAACCAAGGAAAAACTCCATGAACTTTGACCGTCATTACTCACTTTACACCATAGGAAGTTAGAGAAATAAGCTAAACAGGACCATAGATTCTCCTCAAACCTGTCACCGAAACTTAAAATGTGCAAAACACGTGAATCTCCCTAAACAATTCCACCAGTCCCAACTCAGAAAGACAGCCTGGCTTCTTACTTAATAATACTCAAATAATTGAATATGTAAAGTAAAGGCCAAAAGTTTGAACACACCTTCTCTTTCAACGCATTTCACACTTTGTTAAGTTCATAATTCCTCATGTGTTCGTTCATCGTTCTGATGCTTCAGTGATGATCTACGATGGAAATAGTCCTGAAGATAAAGGAAACTCATCGGAGGAGAAGGTGGGTCCAAACTTCTGGCCTGTCCTGTACATCAGTATCATCAGAGGTGGAGGGCGTGCATGAGTGAGACCCCCCCCCCCTTACAATTCTTGAATTGTCCTTGGGTTTAATTTGACCCGTTTTCAGTTTTAAAAATAAAAAAATATGGGTTTCCTTTGAACCAAATTGCCCCAAAATCACATGGGTGGTTTTGTGGGTTCTTCAGGTAAAATCAATATTTACCTTCATGTAATTTTGCTTCATTTATTCAATTTTGTAGCATTTGAAAAAAAATGTTTTAATGGTTTCAAACAATATCCTGGCTGAACATTGACACATACTGTCAACATCTTAGTCAAATAATTCACTATTTAATCGTTTTAACTCAAATAATAAGCATAATGTCATATAAATGAGGCTCGTGGGCCATAAATTCCCAAAATAAATGTAAAACCTGTAGGAACAAGTTGGTGTTAGTGTTGCGTTTAAGTGACAAAAAGGTTTAGAAAAGGTTCAAAAGCATGTAGAAAAAGTCAACAAAAACGTCAAAAAACGTCAACTTTAGAACACAAATGTTGAGAAAAAGTATCAAATGTTAACAAAAGAGACAAAAATACTGAAAAAGTGATACAAATTTGGAAAAAATAACACTGATATTGAAAAAGAAACACAAATGTTGAGAAAAGTAAATATTAACAAAAGAGACCAAAAGGTTCAGAAAAGTTTCCAAAGCATCTAAAAAGTCGATGAAAACGTCAAAAAACTGAGTTCATTTTCAACTTTAGAACATGAGAGCCACAGGACAAAGACTCAGTCGGGCAATGTGCAGCAGGTTGTAGACCCCCCAAACCCCCAACCCCCCCCCCGCCTCAGACCGGCCCACATACAGAGTCATAGGGGTCATCACAATAACAAACTAATGAATATAACAAAGACGAAATAACCCAATTAAATATTACTGACCCCGTCTTTGTGATGAAACAGCTCCAATTCAAGACAGAAATGTTGAAAAAAACGACAAATGTTGAAAAAATAGTTAATAATTAGTAAATGAATTTATTAATATTACGAGCGCCCACTAGTGTTAATCTAATGGATATTTTAAAAAACAGAGAAGTAAATCCAGCCGTCTCGAACCGTGTGTGCAGGTCCATCTCAACAGGTTTAACCCTCGGGGGGTCCTCCGTCAAAATCAACACTTATGTTGACTCTTTGTTTTCAACACTACGTAACACTACCTTATAAACTTTAGTTTTACAGTTATTTTTGGAATTTATGGTCCATAAACCTCATTTATAGGAAATTATCCCTAATGTTTGAGTTAGAAAAGCAGAAA
>NW_023266762.1:0-1500 GCF_013103735.1 Etheostoma cragini
CGGTAGTTGCGGGTTGTATTTAGCGGCTACAGAGCTCCGGGACGCCGTCTACTAGCGGTAGTTGCGGGTTGTATTTAGATACTACAGAGCTCCGGGACGCCGGCTACCAGCGGTAGTTGCGGGTTGTGTTAAGCCGCTACAGAGCTCCGGGACGCCGTCTACTAGCGGTAGTTGCGGGTTGTGTTTAGCGGCTACAGAGCTCCGGGACGCCGGCTACCAGCGGTAGTTGCGGGTTGTGTTAAGCCGCTACAGAGCTCCGGGACGCGGGGACAAAAGCGTCCGTTGCTGACTCTGAGACACTGACAAAGCGTCTGTTTGTGACGAGTTAGGAATGAGAACGGGTGGCTCAACCTGCGGCTCGTGTGTGTTTTCTTAGACTGTGTCATGGATTCCAGGAGGACCACTTCAACAGGGAAACCTCAGAAGTTCAGCGCCGTGTGGGCGTGGCCTGTCTCCTCCCAGGCCCCTCCCCCCTCCGTTGAGGCCCCTCCCTCTTGCAGGAGGCGGGTCAGGATGTTGAGGAGGCGCTGATGGACGCCCCGGCCCCTACCCGCCTCCCCCCCGCCACCCACGTCCTCCTCCACGCCTCCGTCTGTTTCTGAGCACTCCTGCACCGCCCGCTGCAGCTCCACCTGTTCAGGTAAAAACTATATTTAAAATTTGCATTTTCAAAGAAAGAAATCTCAAATATTAAACACTTGTTTAGGGATCAACTCCCCTGGAAGTTCCTGTATAAACCAGAACTCTTCATATACGAGTCAAGTTAAGAGTACTTTAAAGTACTCTGAAAGTACTTAACCCCCCCCCCCCCCCCCCCCCCCCCCCCCCCCCCCCCCCCCCCCCCGTTGTCCTCGGGTCTAATCTGTCCCCTTTAATAAATCTCTATATCTGAAATATGAGTTTCTTTTTAACCAAATTATCATAAAATGGATTCGTTCCAACGCTCTTTCATTCCTCTGATCTTAACTATTAGTCACAATAATTCATAATTTCAGCTTTTTTAACTCTAATATTAGGGATAATTCTATATTAATGAGGGTTATTAACCATGAATTCCAAAAAGTAGTAAAACTAGTAAGGTGGTGGTGGAAACTAAAAAAAAAAGTCTGAAAAAGGGACGAAAATGTCAAAAATGTTGTCCTTTTTTGACCCAAGAGGACAACATGAGGGTGAAATAAAAAATAAAAAAAAATAAAATTTGAAAAAAATTTAAGGTTTGAAATTGCGTTTTTATTTATTTGTCACTTTTGTTGTTGTTGTTTTTTTTTCCAAATTCGAAGATTATTCCAACATTAAGTTGAAAGGTGAATACCCCCCCCCCCCCATGCAATGACAGTAGTGAACTGATCCTTAATTTACGTTAAGAGTGATGCATGGAACCCTCCACGTCACGTTTAGGGCACTTTGGTTTAAAAGGAACCCAAAATTTCTAAAATAGGAACTTTTATAAAATGGGTCAGATTTGACCCGAGGACAACGGGGGGGGGGGGGGGGGGGGGG
>NW_023266763.1:0-1062 GCF_013103735.1 Etheostoma cragini
TCGAAATAAGTCATAAAACGTCATAGTATAGCTAAAGTACATTGAGAAAATTCATAAAACGTCATAGTATAGTACATCAAAAAAAGTCATAAAACGTCATAGTATAGTACAATGAATAAATTCATAAAAAGTCATAGAATAGTACATCGAAAAACTCATAAAAAGTCATAGTATAGACATAGAAAAAAATCATTAAACGTCATAGTATAGTACATCGAGAAAAGTCATAAAACGTCATAGTATAGTACATTGAAAAAAATCATAAAAAGTCCTAGAATAGTAGCCCACGTCAAAAAAAGTCATAAAAAGTCATAGCATAGTACATAGAAAAAATTCACAAAACGTCATAGTATAGCTATAGTACATCGAGAAAATTCATAAAACGTCGTAGTATAGTACATTGCAAAAAGTCATAAAACGTCATAGTATAGTACAACGAGAAAAATCATAAAAAGTCATAGTATAGTACAACATAAAAAGTCATAGCATAGTACATAGAAAAAAGTCATAAAACGTCATAGTATAGTACATCGAGAAAAGTCATAAAATGTCATAGTATAGTACATTGAAATAAGTCATAAAACGTCATAGTATAGTACATCGAAAAAAGGTCATAAAAAGTCATAGTATAGTACATCGAAAAAAATCATTCAAAAGTCATAGTATAGTACATCAAAGAAAGTCATAAAAAGTCATAGTATAGAAATAGAAAAAAGTCATAAAACGTCATAGTATAGTACATTGAGAAAAGTCATAAAAAGTCATAGTATAGTACTTCGAAAAAAGTCATGAAAAGTCATTGTATAGCACATCAAAAAATTCATAAAAAGTCATAGTATAATACATCAAAAAAGTCATAAAAACTCATAGTATAGTACATCGACAAAATCATAAAAAGTCATAGTATAGTACATCGAAAAAAGTCAAATAAAGTCAAAGTATAGTACATCGAAAAAGTCATCAAAAGTCATAGTATAGACATAAAAAAAAGTCATAAAACGTCATAGTATAGTACATCGAGAAAAGTCATAAAACGTCATAGTATAGTACATCGAGAAAAGT
>NW_023266764.1:0-1019 GCF_013103735.1 Etheostoma cragini
TCTCTACAGAGCTACCTTAGCTGTTGTGTTGCTTTTGAGAGCAAATTGCTTGTACTGTTGGACACTTGCAATATACAACACAGTGACTGATGTGGCTATAGGCCGAGGTCCGTAATCAATAATTGTTGTATTCTTTAAATATATAAATATCTGAATAATTTGAGAAGCCAGCTGTACACCCACATTGTATGGTCAATATAGCGTAAATTAAACATGGGTAGGAATCGCTAATCTAAAAGCCAGACAACATAACCTTAATTTTCTACATTGTGCCACAAAGAAGCTCAGCCAAAAACACAATTACAGCATTTTCTCAATAGGGTTTCATAGAACCTGCTCACCTTCTTTAGCGGCTTGGATCAACTCGGACTCCATTGACTGGAGAAGTGCAAAGGCCCTCTTCATGGGGATATCATTGGGAGACACATCTGTAGTACAAAATAAATTCTGTTAGTGTCTGTAAGTAGCTCTTGAAAGATTTGGTCACGAAGGTCCTTACCTCTAATCATTCTCCTCTGCAACTCATCGTCATGTCTTTCATTTGTGCCACCAACCGGCAAACTCAAGCCTAAGGACAATGCAATTGTTGTTAATCAAATGTTTCTGCTGTTTGACGGCACATATTATGAACTTGTTCCAGCTAAATTTCATTTCAGTAATTTACCCTACTCTTTACATTTGCTATACTCCAAAACATATTTGAACAAGATTCAAACAGAAGAAATGTTACAACCTTTGTTAATCCAAACAGTCAGCACACAACAAACAAAGGCCCAAACAGCTGCCATCATTCCAGTCAGCAAGAGAAAATGGTTCCTGTGCTACATGCCAGGTTAAAACCCCATCATGCAAGTAGCACAGCTGTTGCTGATCAGCTCTAATTGGCTCTCTCTACAGAGTCAGTGCTAGTTGAGATTCAGCCCATGAAAAACTGGAATTTAGAAGCAAAGGACAATTGTAGACTATATTGTAAATAAAGTCCAGGAAGTTGTGTTTTTTACAAGAAAGAAAGTCAATGA
>NW_023266765.1:0-1372 GCF_013103735.1 Etheostoma cragini
CTTTCTGCTGCTTTCTGCTCTGTTCATAAACTTTTCAATTGGTTAGTAGTAGTTACCAGACACGGGCAAAGTGCAAATCGCAGCAAAGTGCAAATTGAAATCTTTTTGCTTTTTGGTGAGATCACTGAATGAGAGAAAAAACCTGGGTGGAAAATGTAATGTTAATGTTGTATATTGCTTCAAAACCTGGTAGTGTCTGGAAATCAACCATGTCAAAATGCTTGCACTGCTATGGTATAAATCATAGTTAAAAAGTAACATCACTAAAAGGGAGCTACTGTGAAGGCTGAAACTCCAACATCAGTTAACTGCTTGGAAGGTAGCTATGCTGACAACTAAACAACCATCAATAGGGAATGTACTACTCACTGCAAATCTTGCAACACATCTGGACATTAAGACTGCCTTTTGCATTAATCACCATGAACACAAGGAGATTGCCTTGTAACTACTTTTCTCTTTCAGAATAAGATCTTCCGCAGCTCTTTGATAGACTGGACAGTAACACTAGTTGGAGATGCCGGGGATTGAACCCGGGGCCTCATACATGCGTAGCATGCGCTCTACCACTGAGCTACATCCCCTGAAGATTTTGTAAGTCTTTTGACTTTTTTCTGAGATAGACTCAGACTTAGCTTCATTAATCCTTTAAGGATGACACTCGCAAGGAAATTGAAATATCACCGAATAAAAGAAGAAGTCTGGGTAAAACATGTAATGTTGTACATGGCTTCAAAACCTGTAAATGTAACTGCGGTGGCTGGAAATCAAACCTGGGCCAAATGCTTGCACTGCTATGGTATAAATCATAGTTGAAAAGTAACACACCTGTTGCCTTTCTGCTGGACAATACAACGCTCACTGCAAATCTTGTAACACAGACTGAAAATAAATGCTAAGAGATACATTGGTGGAGACTGGTGGCTTCCAGTACTTCTGAGATAACACAATATTGTTTATGAAGTTGCGGTTGGGTATACTTAAATGTGTCATTGGCCACTGTGATGGCTGGGAATCAAACCCAGGTCAACTGCTTGGAAGGAAGTTATGCTCACCACTATACCACCATCGCTGGACAGCACAATGTTCACTGAAAATCTTGTAACACATCAGGGCATTGTCACTCAAAATGTGCTCTATCACTGAGCCACAGCCCCTGAAGATTTTCAGATTCTTTTGACTTTTTTGTGAGATCACGAAATTATAGAAGAAACCTGGGTGGAATATGTAATGTTATAGTTGTGTATGGCTTCAAAACTTGTTGGTGGCTGGAAATCAAACCACTGCTATGATATAAATCAAAGTTAAAAAGTAACATCACTCAAAGAAATCTACTGCAATGGTTGGGAATCCAACACCGATCATTTGCTTG
>NW_023266765.1:1382-1831 GCF_013103735.1 Etheostoma cragini
ATGCTCACCACTATACCACCATCACTGGACAATGCAATGTTGACTGTAAATCTTTCAACACATCTGGTCATTGAGACAGAGTTTTGCATTAATTATCCACAAAACACAAGGATGTCACTACAACCCACAACACTGTGCCATACAAAAATGCCCAAATCCTTCTCAATTGTTGAGTAAAGCAGGACGTGGGTAAAGTGTAGAGTTGGTAGACACTTGTTATGTTATTGTCTTTTAATTCCTGCTGGATTATTTCCATTTTCAGAATAATAGCTCTTCCGGCTCTTTTACAGTCAAAATTTGGGCATCCAACAAAATGATGATCAATGATAACAGATCTGCTGTGATATTTGTGTGTCTTCAATATCACACATGTAGAAGCCAAGCAAACACTAGCAACTCTTTGAAAGGTTCCATGGTGTAATGGTTAGCACTCTGGACTCTGAATCCAG
>NW_023266765.1:1841-2127 GCF_013103735.1 Etheostoma cragini
TCAAATCTCAGTGGAACCTGTTTTTAAGCCACAGCACAGGTGAAAAAGATCAATCTTTCATCTTTCCACATCTAGTTTGAAGTAAGATTACCTGTTTAATGTCCTTGGCCATTTAGACTGAAAACAGTACGTTGGTGGGGGCATGTTGAGGAGTCACCTGGTTGTTAATGTAACTTGAAGGAGCTCCAAATTTGACAGTATTTACTGGAAGATATACAGTGGTGTGAAAAAGTGTTTGCCCCCTTCCTCATTTCCTGTTCCTTTGCATGTTTGTCACACTTAAGTG
>NW_023266765.1:2174-2382 GCF_013103735.1 Etheostoma cragini
CATCAAACCAATTTAAACAATAGTCAAGGACAACACAAGTAAACACAAAATGCAATTTGTAAATGAAGGTGTTTTTTAATAAAGGTGAAAAGAAATCCTTACCATTATGGCCCTGTGTGAAAAAGTGATTGCCCCCCTTGTTAAAACATACTATACATACTATAACTGTGGTTGTCCACACCTGAGTTCAATTTCTCTAGCCACACCC
>NW_023266765.1:2392-2631 GCF_013103735.1 Etheostoma cragini
ATTGCCACACCTGTTCACAATCAAGGCATCACTTAAATAGGAGCTGCTTGACACAATAAGGTCCACCAGAAGATCCTTAAAAGCTACACATCATGCCGAGACCCAAAGAAATTCAGGAACAATTGAAAAAAAAAAAGTAATTGAGATCTATCAGTCTGTAAAAAGGGTTATAAAGCCATTTCCAAAGCTTTGGGAATCCAGCAAACCACAGTGAGAGCCATTATCCACAAATGGCGAAG
>NW_023266766.1:0-1438 GCF_013103735.1 Etheostoma cragini
TAAACTGGTACAGGTACTAGTCTGTAAACTAGGACAGGTTCTAGGCTGTAAACTAGGACAGGTTCTAGTCTGTAAACTGATACAGGTTCTAGTCTGTAAACTAGGACAGGTTCTAGTCTGTAAACTAGTACAGGTTCTAGTCTGTAAACTAGTACAGGTTCTAGTCTGTAATCTAGGACAGGTTCTAGTCTGTAAACCAGGACAGGTTCTAGTCTGTAAACTGGTACAGGTCCTAGTCTGTAAACTAGGAGAGGTTCTAGTCTGTATACTAGGACAGGTTCTAGTCTGTAAACTTGTACAGGTTTTAGTCTGTAAACTAGGACAGGTTCTAGTCTGTAAACTAGTACAGGTTTTAGTCTGTAAACTAGGACAGGTTCTAGTCTGTAAACTAGGACAGGTTCTAGTCTGTAAACTAGGACAGGTTCTAGTCTGTAAACTAGGACAGGTTCTAGTCTGTAAACTGGTACAGGTTCTAGTCTGTATACTAGGACAGGTTCTGGTCTGTAAACTAGTACAGGTTCTGGTCTGTAAACTAGTACAGGTTCTAGTCTGTAAACTAGGACAGGTTCTAGTCTGTATACTAGGACAGGTTCTAGTCTGTAAACTAGTACAGGTTCTAGTCTGTATACTAGGACAGGTTCTAGTCTGTAAACTAGGACAGGTTCTAGTCTGTAAACTGGTACAGGTCCTAGTCTGTAAACTAGGACAGGTTCTAGTCTGTATACTAGGACAGGTTCTGGTCTGTAAACTAGTACAGGTTCTGGTCTGTAAACTAGTACAGGTTCTAGTCTGTATACTAGGACAGGTTCTAGTCTGTAAACTAGTACAGGTTCTAGTCTGTATACTAGGACAGGTTCTAGTCTGTAAACTAGTACAGGTTCTAGTCTGTATACTAGGACAGGTTCTAGTCTGTAAACTAGTACGGTTTAAAAGGTAATCTGACTGTTTAAAATAATGATGTCAGATGATGAATTGACTGTTGAGCTGCGATGTTTTAAAGGGTCGAATGTGTCAAGATTATAAAAATATTAATAATATCTGTTTAATAAATGCTGGAATCAAATACCTCTCGTTTCTTTGGTAAATGTATGCCAAGTCTAACTAATTATTTTAAGTGAATTGCACCTTCTAAACAGAAATAAAGAATTTGTCAACATAAAAAAAGTGCAGGATTTAATTTAAATCAAATTTTTAATTTTTCTTTTAAATGTAACCTAATTAAATTAGGTGTTTGTGGTTAAAATGCTCTCTATTTTGACAATGGTTAAACTTAATTTTTTTGTTTTTTTTTAGACTTTACATAATAATTTAGCATATATAAAAATGTTTATTACTGAGTTTTACCTACTTAAAAAAAATTCCTCGATATTCACTAAACTAACAAAAAGTGGTTGGAAAAAGTTGTTATATCTATGTAACAGTTTTTACAGTGTAGCCC
>NW_023266766.1:1539-2365 GCF_013103735.1 Etheostoma cragini
CCCCCCCCCCCCCCCCCCTCAGCTGATTACACAGAGTGAGTTCACGCAACAACAGATTCATCAGACCAACTCTTTAAATACAATTATTAATTATTATACAATCAGCAGAGCGTCAGGCTCATTAATAATAACAATAATAATAATAACAATAATAATAATAATAATAACAATAATAACAACAACATGTTCTTGGGTTCCTTCTAAAGTGCTGAAAGGTTTTAAAATGTTCAAAATTAAATTAAAACATCAAATCTAATTAAATAAATCTAAATATTAAAAAGATCTCAAAGAAAATTCAGTTTTTCATGAAGTGGCATCCTCATCTTCATCATCTTCATCATCTTCATCATCTTCATCATCTTCCTCAGCTTCCTCAGCTTCATCATCTTCTTCATCTTCTTCATCTTCCTCATCTTCCTCAGCTTCCTCATCTTCATCATCTTCATCATCTTCATCATCTTCATCATCTTCCTCAGCTTCCTCAGCTTCATCATCTTCCTCATCGTCTTCATCTTCCTCATCTTCCTCAGCTTCCTCAGCTTCATCATCTTCTTCATCTTCTTCATCTTCTTCATCTTCCTCATCGTCTTCATCTTCCTCATCTTCCTCATCTTCCTCAGCTTCCTCAGCTTCCTCGTCTTCATCGTCTTCATCGTCTTCATCGTCTTCATCGTCTCCATCGTCTTCATCAGTCTCACTGGGAGGAACATCACACGTCTCAGATCCATAACTAATCACCATGAATCATATTTCTCATATTTATCCACATATGTGCATGTGTACATATATAATTATCAAAAAAACTGTGAAATAATAGTACCCCCCC
>NW_023266767.1:0-12484 GCF_013103735.1 Etheostoma cragini
CATACCGCTTAGTTTGTGTCCCAGGAGGTCTTAGTCTACCACTACGTTCTATGACCCTACAAGTCAGATTACTACAGGAGTCAATATCTTCTGCAGCTCTTTTAAAGCATCTACCATAATACCTGCTGGAGATGCCAGGTCCTCATACATGTAAAAAATGTGCTCTACCACTGAGCTACACCCCCTGAAGATTTTGGAATTCTTTTGACTTTTTTCTCATATATACTTAGACTTTATTTTATTTTTTTCTCTCTTAATCCTTTTGGGATTACTACCGCAAGGAAATTGAAATATCACTGAATAAAAGAAGAAACCTGGGTAAAACATGTAACGTTAATGTTGTATATGGCTTTAAAACCTGTAAATGCTACTGCGGTGGCTAGAAATCAAACCTGGACCCTGCACTGCTATGGTATAAGTCATAGTTGAAAAGTAACACATCTGTTGCCTTTCTGCTGGACAATACAACATTCAGTTCTTATTAGATAACACAGTATTGTTCATGAAAGCACATCTGCACTTGCTACCACTCTTAAAGAATGCCCTCGTTGCTGACAGGATTTGAACCTGCGCAGGGAGACCCCAATGGATTTCTAGTCCATCGCCTTAACCGCTCGGCCACAACAACCTGGAAGGCAGTGTTGTACCTGTTTGGACAAATGTTCATAAACTTTCTAATTGGTTAGTAGCAGTTACCAGACACGGGCAAAATTCAAATCGTAGTGCGCTGCCTGTGTTTGTGGATCCTCGTGGAGGTAGCGTGATTGATTGACATGTTCCCTTATTTGTACATAACAGATATCTAATGTTTTATCAAATTGGGTTGGGCAAGTAAGCTTTCTGGTTACTTCTTGACAAATAAAGCAGGTCCGTGACGTCCATCGCTTTCCACTTGCCGGCTGTGGCACATCTCCTTTGACCCTTGAGGTTCGTGGCGGCCACAACCATGTTTTCGATGTGCTGCGTCACTCGTTCTCCTTCTTCGTCTTGAACTTCAACGTCCACTTGGCGTTGGTAATCATCTTTGTCATTGTTGTCGTAGCAGCAGTAGTCTTTTTCTCTGCTGTGGGCGTGTATGTGTTGGTCCTCTTGTGACGCTGTACTGAAATGTTAAATTGCAGTTCTAGAACAATAGGTTGAAGTTTTAGAATTTGAACATGCATTGTCACCAGACTTTAGTTTGATCTGAGGAACAGGAGGTCAGCACAGGCCATGATTGTAGAATATAGGCAAATTTTAGTCTGGTAAATTACAGGGATTTTTCCTCTGGGATGGAACTGCTAATCTTGCGATTGACAGCCGGTCCACCCAAATACAGCCACCTGATACTGTGCAGAACTCAGGCATTACCACTCTCTAAAACACCACTGCCAAACGTGGGGCCTCGAACCCACGACCCTGTGGTTAAAAGTGTCATGCTCTACCAACTGAGCTAGCCAGGCAAATTTTTATAAGTTGCGTTCCCAAAAGGTTGCTCATAGTCCTATAAGGTTACATTGTAGTTCTAGAATGGTAAGCTGCAGTTCTAGAATGTTAGGTTGAAGTTCAAGAATGTTAAACTGCCATTCTACAATGTTAGCTTTCATTTCTAGAATGTTAAGCTGCAGTTCTAGAATTTTATGTTGAAGTTCTAGATAAAGATTGGTTAAGATGCCGTTCTAGAAAGTTAAAGTTTCATCCCTTCCTTTCCTTCGATAGCTCAGTTGGTAGAGCGGAGGACTGTAGAGGCATAAAGCTGAAATCCTTAGGTCGGTGGTTCAAATCTGGCTCGAAGGAGATGTTTTTTCCAGAGATTTCCCTTCAGAGATCAATAAAGTATTTCTGATTCTGATGTAGAGATGGATAGACGACCCAAAAGCATAATACTTCTTGTTGAGACATAACAAGAAACAAATCAAATCAACATTTATTTATATAGCACTTTACAATTACCAGCAGGTATCCAAAGTGCTTTAACAAAATGAGTAAAATCACAACATACAATAAAAAGAGGTGAGGTAGATATGAGCGCAGAAATCCTTTTACGACAGGCTTTACGTGAGATTCATGAAACGTTCGTATCACACGAATCACATCGGAAGAATGATCGTACATTTATAAATGCAGCAGCTGGAAAGCAACTTTATTTTGCCAATAAGAAGTGATAGTAGTATTTTGATGAATTTGCGTCACGTATGACACAAAGTGTTGCACTTGGGTCACAGTATTCCATGGTCAGGTCAACTAGGAAGGGAGAAAACAGAGCAGAGAAACATGCAAAGATTCTATTGGCCAGGTTTAGGCAAGACATAACAGAGTACTTTAGGTTTTGTCCAGAGTGTTAATTATCTGCTTGTTCCAAGAGAGACTTAAAAGCTCCCCTCATCAGTCTCCCCATTATGGACACACCTTTCAGTCGAATTGCCGTGGACCTACTTGGTCCCTTAGAGAGGAGTAGGGCAGGTCACCGCTACATCTTAGTGATATGTGATTAAGCAACACGTCACCCAGAGGCTTTTCCCCCAGAAACACCAAGGTTAGACAAGTGGCCAATAGTTTACTTCAACATTTTTCCCGGGTAGGGGTCCCCACAAATATCTCAACCGATCAGAAACCTAACTGAACATTGAAGGAGGTATACTCCCTGTTAGGGACCTAGGGCATTAAAACAACACCTAACATAGTTTGTGTCTTTATGAACAATATTGCTTTATCTCATAGGTACTGGAAGCCACCCGTCTGCACCAATGCATTTCTCAATGCCCAGATGTGTTACAAGATTTACAATGAGCGTTGTATTGTCTACCAGAAAGGCAACAGATGTGTTACTTTTTGACTGGATTTGTACCATAGCAGTGCAAGCATTTTGCCAAGGTTCAATTTCCAGCCACCGCCATGTTTTGAAACCATATACCCCATACATTTTTCACATTTCACCCAGGTTTCTGCTCTTATTCGATGATTTCAGAAAAAGTTTTTAAAAAACTCTTAAAACTTTCAGGGGGATGTAGCTCAGTGGTAGAGCGCATGCTTTGCATGTATGAGGCCCTGGGTTCAATCCCCGGCATCTCCAACAAGTGTTATTGTTTAGTCTGAAAAAGAGCTGCAAAAGCTCTTATTCCGAAAGACAAAAGTATTAAAAGGCAATCTCCTTGTGTTCATGGTAACTAAAGCAAAAATCAGTCTCATGACATTTCTCAGTGAACGTTGCGTTGTCCAGCGATGGTGGTGTAGTGTTGAGCATAGCTTCCTTCCAAGCAGTTGACCTGGGTTTGATTCCCAGCCATCTCAGCAGTTTTCATTGCTTTATTTGTGAAGATAAGCCAGAAAGGTTACTCGCCCAACCCGATTTGATGAAACATTAGATCTCTGTTATGGTACAAATAAGAGAGCATATCAATCAATCAATCAAGCTGCCTCCACGAGGAACCACAGACACAGGCAGTGCACTATAATTTGCACTTTGCCCGTTTCTGGTAACTACTACTAACCAGTTGAAAAGTTTATGAACATAGCAACAAGCAGCAGAAAGGCAACAGGTGTGTTACTTTTCAACTATGATTTAAATCATAGCAGTGCAAGCATTTTACCCAGGTTGGATTTCCGGCCACCACAGTTGCATTTACAGATTTTGAGCACTAGCTGTGCTGTGAGGACCTGCCATGCTGGTAAGTACGGGAACTGCAAGGAGCGCTGCACTCCAAGAGCAAATGCCTCACCAACTCAGACTTGGTGAAAACATTTTTAAAACATCTGGATAAAATTTGTTTAAATGAGAAGAGTAAATATATCTGCTACTTCACTCGTTATATTGTATTGTTCTGTTAAAACAGCTGTTATATGTGCTACTTAACGTGGATGATAGTTAAGAGTTCAAGGGGTCGCTACGCAACCGTCGTGTTAATTATAGCCACGTTTATTCATGCTAGCTTCGAGCTTCGGCTTACCTGGCGTCGGGCCAAAATATGTAACACTGTGTTCAAACACGTTTCTATTGTTACTACTTGTTCTCATGATTGTGCAATACTTTGTGGTTGTGTAGAAAACAAAGTAAGTAGTGTTAAATATTGTTATGTGTGCCGCTGTCGAGGCTTCTCTGTCAAGGCTTTGCTAGCTCGAACCGAACATAGCATCCGGTCCGGGGTTTTCACAAAAAAAGCTTCCAGCCGTTAAGTTAGTCGGATGCTTTAAAGTGAATTATAGATGACAGGAAGTGCCGTTTATGTTATCGGTAACTTAATGAAAGGCATAAGAAGTGTTTGAATCCTTATTCTCTGTTTACATTATTAGAGTTAGAGATATAATCATATTCTGACTATTGTTTATTTTATGTATGGTAATGTGTATTAGGGCTTAAGGAGGAATGAGTGTAGTCTTATGTTTCCTTTATTCATTTGTATTTGTTTCCCTCTTTATAGAAACCACACACACACACTCAGAATTACCCTCACAATTGAAGAGAGAGAAAATAAACAACCAGAATAAAAACTACCTCGCAGCTCTTTATTTCATACTCTGGAATAAGCGGCCTTAAGTGGTGTTCTGGCCGACACACCTTAGTGAACCTGGTGATAAACCCTGAACTAGCCCCTAGACTGAGCGTCTAACTATTATCTTCACTTCACCAGGTCCAAAATCACTTTTCTGGGTGGGATAAAATCAGCTGATCAGTCAAAGCAAAGGTAGGCAAAAGCAAGTACAAAAGGCTCGGCCTAACCGCAAAGCCCACCAAAAATAGTTTCAACTCATCTGGGTTCCAATCCAAGGAAGTCTTTAGTTAAAGGTAAAAGACTTGTGCGTTATGAAGAGAAACCAGAGTGAGTACTGCCGTCTGCTCGAGAGCAGCAGAAAACCCTAGTTGACCCAGTCCAAACCACCGCGGTAAGCCTCACTGGGTGTCCAAACTAAAATGATAAGAGGCAACTTGGTAGACTCCTTACTGATGTTCATACTCAGGACGCTCACATATAAGATAGTGGGAAGGTCTACCAAATGTTTAACTTAACACCCTTTAAGCTGTTGGAACCTTTGATTGCCCCAGGTTCCCAAACCTCCCCTCAAAATGTGAATCAAAAATGTTCCAGTCCCAGGGAATGAACAACGGAGCAGAGTGGCGCAGCGGAGGTGTGCTGGGCCCATAACCCAGAGGTCGATGGATTGAAATCTCTGCTAATTACCATGCTTTGTATCAGTATTAAGTCTATTTCCAGTCTGTTAATGTTAAACACAGCATCTGTTATTGTGTCTGAAGTGAAATGTCTCAACCTGCTGAAAAGTAAACTTGATGGCATGTCAAGTTCATTTCATCCCTAAAAATGGAAATTACAGTGCTCATACCTACCGTAACACCCATAAAACTGGAGAGTAATACAATACATATACTACAGTACAAGTACATAAAGACAGTCAAATAGAAACTGTAAAACATGTACATTTAAAGTGCTTGATGTGCTGTCTGATAGTCTGAGGTATAAAAGAGAGAGCATACCGCTTAGTTTGTGTCACAGGAGGTATTAGTCAACCACTACGTTCTATAACCCTACCAATCAGATTACCACAGGAGGTCTTAGTCTACCACTATGTTCTATAACCCAACCAGTCAGATTACCACAGGAGGTAATATCTTTTGCAGCTCTTTTAAAGAGTCTACCATAATACCTGCTGGAGATGCCAGGTCATCATACATGTAAAGCATGAGCTTTACCACTGAGCTACATCCACTGAAGACTTTCAGATGTTTTTGACTTTTCTGAGATAATATTAGACTTATCTTTATTAATCCTATGGCTTCAAAACTTGTAAATGCAACTGCAGTGGCTGGAAATCAAACCTGGGCAAAATGCTTGCACTGCTGCGGTATAAATCATAGTTGAAAAGTAACACACCTGTTGCCTTTCTGCTGGACAATACAACGTTCTCTGCAAATCTTGTAACAGACTGAAAGTAAACGCTAAGAGATACATTGGTGGAGACGGGTGGCTTCCAGTAACTATGAGGAAACACAAGTTTCTGCCAATTGGAAGGTTGGTGGTTCGATCCCCGCCCCTGCAGTCATTGTCGAAGTGTCGTTGGGCCAGACACTGAACCCCGAGTTGCCCCCGGTGCTGTGCATCGGAGTGTGAATGTGAGTGTTTATCTGATGAGCAGGTGGCACCTTGTACGGCAGCCCCGGCCACAGTGTATGAATGGTGAATGTTTCCTGTAGATGTAAAAGCGCTTTGAGTAGTTGTTAGGACTAGAAAAGCGCTAAATAAATATAGCACATTTACAATATTTTTCATGAAGGCACAACTACGATTTGATATACTGTGATGTGTCATTGGGGTGCTACCTTTCTTAAAAAAACACTTTTTGATGTCAGGAGGATTTGAACCTACGCGGGGAGACCCCAATGGATTTCTAGTCCATCGCCTTAACCACTCGGCCACAACAACCTGAAAACCAGCAATATACCTGTTTGGACTAATGTCCATAAACTTTCAAAATCTGTTGCCTTTCTGCTGCTTTCAGCTCTGTTCATAAACCTTTCAATTGGTTAGTAATCCCAGACACGGGCAAAGTGCAAATCGTAGTGCACTGGCTGTGTCTGTGGATCCTCGTGGAGGCAGCTTGGTTGGTTGATATGCTCCCTTATTTGTTTTGTATTTGTTGTTATTTGTACCATAACAGAGATCTAATGTTTTATCAAATCAGGTTGGGCAAGTAACCTTTCTGATTACTTCTTGATAAATAAAACAAGTATCATCACTTAAAGCAATGCAACACATCTGGGCATTGAGACTGATGTTTGCATTAAGTACCATAAATGCAGGGATGCACAACACTGTGCTATACAAATTTGCTCAAAGCCTTCTCAATTGCTGAGTAAAGCAGGACATGGTTGAAGTGCACATAGTTGTTGCACAGTTATTAAATTAACTTCCCACCTTGTTGCTATGCTTTAAATCATAATCGAAAAGTAACACACCTGCTGCCTTTCTGCTGGACAACACAACGCTCACTGCAAATATTGTAACACATCTGGGCATTAAGACGGAAAATAAATGTAAAGAGATGCATTGGTGGAGACGGGTGGCTTCCAGTATCTATGAGATTCTTTGTTGTCAGCAGGATTTGGACCATCGCGGGGATAACCCAGATAATAATTATTAAATATTCAAGAAAAACACTTGGTGGGTTCGGCACCTCGGACAGCACTAATAATGATGCAACTTCATTGGCTGTCGCCGAATGCCACCTATAGGCGACAGGCCCACTTTGGAAAGGAATGGAAGGATGGAGATGGGCCTGTAGTTGGTAAAGACGTCTGAGTCTAGGGTGTTTGTTTTTAGAAATTGAATGATAACAGCTGTTTTCAGTGTTGATGGAAGATGGCCTGCCTGGATGGGGGCTGGCATCTCTAACCCAATGGATGGTGGAGGCTTGGAGTAGAGCCGCTGCTCCTTTGAGTCGAAAGGAGCCAGTCGAGGTGGTTAGGGCATCGGGTAAGGATGCCTCCTGGGGGCCTCCGTAGAGAGCTGGTCCAGGCACGTCCAGCTGGGAGGAGGCATCGGGGAAGACCCAGGACTAGGTGAAGAGAGTACATCTCCAACCTGACCTGGGAACGCCTCGGGATCCCCCAGTCGGAGCTGGTTGCTGTGGCTCGGCAAAGGGAAGTTTGGGGTCCCCTGGTGGAGCTGCTGGACAAAGATAGATGGATGGAAGGAACCCTTTTCCCTAGCTCATTGTGTTCTTGCAAGACGGACTCAGCTGCAGGAGGCACTGTAGCTTAGTGGTTAAAGCGCCTGTCTCGTGAACAGGAGATCCTGGGTCCAAATCCCAGCAGTGCCTGGTTATCACTTGATGAAGTGTTTCCACATCGTTGCCAATACTTAACGTGTGCAACCTGATTTTTTAGATCACTAAAGTGACATGTAATGTTGTTTTGTACCATACCATTATATGTGTCCTTCCACCTACGCAACATCAACCGCCTCCGTCCCTCCCTTACCACTCACACTGCCTCCATCCTTATCCACAGCCTCATCACCTCCCGCCTTCACTACTGTGCCTCCCTACTTTTTGGCCTTCCTCAAAAATCCCTCCATAAACTTCAACTTCTTGAGAACTCAGCAGCTCGTGTCATCACCAGAACCCCGTCTTTTCATCACATAACCCCTGTCCTTCAGTAGCTCCATCGGGTTCCAGTTCAATTCAGAATACAATTTAAAATCCTTCTCCATACTTTCAAAGCCATCCATAACCTTGCTCCTCCATATCTATCAGAACTCCATCACATCGCCGTCCCCTCACGTTCCCTCACGTTCCCTCAGATCTTCCTCTTCTATCCACCTCACTGTCCCCCCAGCTTGACTTGTCACCATGGGGAACAGAGCCTTCAGCCGCTCTGCTCCCCAGCTCTGGAACTCACTCCCACCTGACGTCCGCAGTATAAACACTCTCCCCCTGTTCAAAACTAGACTAAAAACCCACCTGTTCCAGCTTGCTTATCTGTAAACAAACTGTTGCTGTTTTTGTTTTGTTTTTGTTTGTTTTGTTTTTTGTTTTTGTTTTATTTGTTTTGTTATAACTACTTAAACTTTTCTGTTCCCTGTATCCGTCTTTTATTTTCTGTAAAGCGACCATGAGTGTTCAGAAAGGCGCTGTTAAATAAAATGTATTATTATAATTATTATTATTAAAGCAAATAAAAGCCTTTTGTTGGAGGTGTTTTTGCAACTTTAGTGTGAAGTTTATAAAGTTTTTATTATCATGAATTTCAGTCTTACCTTGGAAGCTTAGGGCTCCTGCACACTGCTTGCATGGAGTGAGTGTGTCAGCTGAGGTTAGAATGCCTACCGTATTGGTCAATGCTGTTAACATGGGAGAAATAAAAAGTGACATGCCACATGGCAAACGCTATGTTTACTGTTGAGGAGGAATAAATTAGGACTGTGTTTTCCATGAAACATGGCCTGACCGGAGGGAGTGGTTAATGACCTTTGTGATGAGGGGACTTATGGCATGGAGGTTGGATTTTACCAGGGCTTTGGGGAAAGGGTCTCTCATTTCTCAAGGTCCTTGCATAGGACTTCTGTTGTTCTCGGTAGGCCTGGCTATGAACAGTGAGTCCTGAGGCGTCGCTCAAGGACACGTCCAGCTGTTTTCAGTTGCCGGAGTTCATAGGGGTCCCCTACTGGAGCTGCTGGACGAAGATGGATGGATGGAAGCAACCCTGTTCATTAGCTCATTGTATTCTTGCAGGACAGACTTATCTGTAGAAGGCGCTGTAGCTTAGTGGTTAAAGCGCCAGTCTTGTAAACAGGAGATCCTGGGTCCAAATCCCAGTAGTGCCTGGTTCTCACTTAATGAAGTGTATGCATATGATTTGTGATTCTTAACAAATGCAACAAAGTTACCCATTTGCCTGATTTTCCAGAGATGTGATGTTGTCTTATAACATTATATGTGGCTGAAAACAGTCTATACCAGTGGAGTGGAATGCTGGCTTTAATAGGTGCAGGTGGGCTGCACGCTGTTAGGTCAGCCATTTTGTGAATCACTGGTTTAGACTTCCACCGATGACACTCATCAAGTGTGCATGTGATGACGGATGGCCTCGCGCCCTCTCACCCATCTCACTCCGGACACCCATATCACCCCGGACACAAACTATTCCAGCTTCCCCCTCTCTGGTAGGCGCTACAGAGCACTTTATGCCAAAACCAACAGAGTCAAGAACAGTTTCTTCCCACAAGCCATCACTCAGATGAGACATTTGCACCGCTCTTCTATGGCTTCTGAATAAGAATGAGTTTGTTGTTTTGTTTGTGAGTAGTACTCAAGGGGATGCTGTGGCTTAACTGGTTTTAAAGTGCCTGTCTAGTAAACAGGAGATCCAGGGTTCAACTCCCTGCAGCACCTTGTTGTTGCGGTGATTACTTCTGTTGCATCCCATCATCATGTCTACCCAATCCCCATGCTACTCATTAAGCCCTGGTAGCAAATGAAAAAGCCATGTTACATTTACACAGAAACACTACATCAACACAGACTTAAGATGATACATGAAAACACATGAAATTCAGAGCAATGCAAGTTTAAGCTAGTTCATTCATCAGGTTTTGTGGTTCTGTTTATAGAAACTACATCCTGTTATATCGCGGGATCATACATGAATTCACGAGATCCCGTGGGTCCTTGTGACTTCAGTGGCCCATCAGGTGGGTTTTGATGGACTGCGGATCACAGAGCAAACACGAAGCGGAATGGATCCGCAGTTGGTGGAAGTCCGGGGTAAGGCCTCCTGCACACTGCCTGTGTGGCATGAGCATGGCATTTCTGTTGTGTGGCATTTTGTTGGTCTTTGCACACCAAAAATGTTTCTGTTGCGGCGCTGTTGCTGCTAGCCTTGTCTGTACACATGTATGTTTCTCATTGACATGAGATTCAATAACTTGTTAATTGGTAATCTGGACTGGTTTGGAAATTAATCAGATCATCTAAAGGGGGTGGATTAACCACCCACATTACACCTGAAATACCCTCAAGATTTGAATGATCCTTTGTAACTGAAATGCTTGGGAATCCCCATGAGTCATTCAGAACTGCCCAAGGTACTTGTGAGATAGGCTCTTTTTTGTCTAATTGATGGTAGCAACTGTAATGGAGTCTGTCAGGCCTCAGGGGTTCTCCGCTGTAAAAACAGAACATATTTTACAGCTGTGATGGCTGAGTGGTTAAGGCGTTGGATTTGAAATCCAATGGGGTCTCCCTGCGCAGGTTCAAACCCTGCTCACAAGGAGTACTAACTACAGAATAAATAGGAATACAGTAAAGCACTATCGCAAGGACAAATGTATACACTCTTAGTGGTGCATATAACATAAGTGCTAATAGGTAATCAGGCACCGTGGGGGATTTTGGACCCAGAATCTCCTGACAGGCATTTTAACCACCGAACTCCAGCGCCCTTTCTACAGGTTTACCTGTCATGCAAGAATACAATGAGCTAGTGAACAGGTTTCCAGCCATCCATCCATCCTGTCGAGCAGCTCCAGCAAGGGACTCCAAACTTCACTTTTCCGAGCAACTGGGGGATCCTAAGGCATTCCAAGCTGGACGTTCCTGGACCACCTCCCTAGGGAGATCTCGTGGGTCCTCGTGACTTCACCTGTCAGCCGCAGCCGCTCCGCACCAAATCCGGGACTGGTGGGTGTTGACGCGTGAGGCATTTCTGTTGCATGGCGTTTTCTTGGTCTTTGCACACCAGAAGCGTGTCTGACTAATCAAGAAGTAGTATATTTCATGTTAAACATATTTTCCCAGCACACCCTCTGTTTCCCCAAGCACTCTTTACCTAATACCCAATAATACAATACACAAATCCATCAATCTTTATTTCAAAAAGAATTCTATCCCATTGTTAGTACACGTGAGTGCCACTAGTCTAAAGCCTCCTGTCCACTATCTTGTCGGGATCATTTGGATGCAGCCTTTGCCCTTCACCAGGCGAGGTCGCTGTTACTGAAGCTTCTAGTAATGAACCCATTTTCAAACCAATTCCTCATAGTGGTTCAGTGCTTCACCAAAGCTTAATTTGCCCTTCACTATGAGCACCTAGTTTCTTGACTTTTTAATGCCTTATGTCTACTGTAAAAATGTAAATTGAGTTGAGCCATAATTCATTTTTGTTTAAACCTTTGCTTTTCCTACTGTGACATGTCAAAATGTCAAAAGGTGCATTGTTTGAAAGCCCATCTCTACACATCCGTGTTCCACTCCCACAGGTGGTTTCACACGAGCTAGTTGTCCCTTAAATTCACAGTTTATTTTTGTAGTTTATTGGTGTTTTTCTGTATTTAAAACAACTGAAATAATCTGTAAAGTTAACAGGAAAATGTATGTGCCCCAACTCCTGACCAGTCCCTGACCGGGAATCAAACCCGGGCCGCAGCGGTGAGAGAACCAAATCCTAGCCACTAGACCATCAGAGAGTCGCATCCAATAAACTTATTTTTGTAGATGTGAGTTTGCTTTTCACTTACTGGAATGACTCATATTGTTTTAGGCGAAAAAGCTGCCTGGCTAGAGCTTCAGAAGGCAGGACTTGACAGATTACACATCTGTCAAGTCAAAATATTTGAATTCAAAGTCAGAATCCAATCGACCTATTAGAAAAATACAATATCACGTCCAGCTTCTACATTTCCGCATGAGTCAGCTTCCACAATTTCTGAGAAAAAGAAAAAATAGCCTGATAAGCATACATGTGCAGCTCAACCTCAAAAAGCCCTAAAGCAAATGCTTGTGGCTTAAAGATCGAGCTCCCGCTCATAAAACATGAGACAGGCGCAGTCTCTGTGGCGCAATAGGTCAGCGCAGTCGGCTGTTAACCGAAAGGATGGTGGTTCAAGTCCACCCAGAGACGTTTGTTGCTTAAATAATTTGGAGGGAGCCTACTCTGGGGTTTGTCCTTGTGCAGAAGACCATAGAGCTGCCAAGAAACCACCAGCAAAATTACTGA
>NW_023266767.1:12584-12726 GCF_013103735.1 Etheostoma cragini
ACAGTACAATAAAAACTGTAAATTGTGTATGTTTAAATTGCTTGTTGTGCTGGCTACGATATCCTGAGGCATAAAGGGGAGAGCATACTGCTTAGTCTGTGTCACAGGAGGTCTTAGTCTACCACTACACTCCAAAACCCTT
>NW_023266767.1:12736-13331 GCF_013103735.1 Etheostoma cragini
TAACACAGGAGGCCTTGGTCTACCACTATGTTCCATAACCCTATCAATCAGATTAACACAGGAGGTCTTAGGCTGAATCTCATTTCTCAAAAAAGATTTTTAAAAAACTTCAAAGTCAAAAATCAAGTAAATGTAACTCATTACTACCCACCTCTGAGCTTAAGTCTGTGTTAATGTAGTGTTTCTGTAACATGCCTTTTTCATTTGCAACCAGGGTTAATGGGTAGCAGGGGGATTGGGTAAACATGATGATGGGAAGTCAAATCATCACATTGGTTGGCTTCCAGCTATGTAACAATTGGCAGCGGTGGGATTTGAACCCACGCCTCCAGATCGGAGACTAGAGCCTTAACCCAGAGCCTTAGACCACTCGGCCACACTACTTGCAAGGATTACTTCTCGACATTGTCACAAACACAGGGGCCGTAACTAACGGTCTGCTTGTTAAAGTTATTGGAACAAACGATTTTCAGATATTTTGACTGTTTTCTGAGATAGACTTAGACTTATCTTTAAAAATCCTTTTGGGATGACTCCCAAAAGGATTTTGAAATATCACTGAATAAAAGAAGAAACCGTGGTAAATCATGTAATG
>NW_023266767.1:13399-13846 GCF_013103735.1 Etheostoma cragini
GCAAAATGCTTGCACTGCTATGGTATAAATCATTGTCGAAAAGTAACACACCTGTTGCCTTTCTGCTGGACAATACAATGTTAACTGCAAATCTGGTAACCCTTTTTTGATCTTCAATGTTCTGAGCCCCTTCTCATGCCAGTACAGCAGAGTGGCGCAGCGGAAGCGTGCTGGGCCCATAACCCAGAGGTCGATGGATCGAAACCATCCTCTGCTATTTGGTATGATTGATATTTTGCTGCAAGTGTCTGAAGTGAAATGTCGCCACCTGCTGAAGAATAAACTGGATAGCGTGTCAACTTTATTTCATCAATGAAAATGGACACTACATTGCTCATACCTGCTGAAACACCCATAAAAACAAATTTTTATTGCAATAAATATACTGCACTACAGTACAAGTACATGAATACAATAAAATAGAAACTGTAAAACGTGTTCATTTAG
>NW_023266767.1:14072-14342 GCF_013103735.1 Etheostoma cragini
TTTTTTAAACTTTTTTCTGAGATAGACTTAGACTTATCTTTATTAATCCTTTTGGGATGACTCCCGCAAGGAAATTTACATATCACTGAATAAAAGAAGAAACCTGGTAAAACATGTAATGTTAATGTTGTATAAGGCTTCAAAACCTGTAAATGCTACTGCGGTGGCTGGAAATCAAACCTGGGCAAATTGTTGCACTGCTATGGTGTAAATCATAGTCGAAAAGTAACACACCTGTTGCCTTTCTGCTGGAAATACAACGTTCACTAC
>NW_023266767.1:14537-14803 GCF_013103735.1 Etheostoma cragini
AGTACAGCTCTTTGATAGACTGGACAGCAACACTAGTTGGAGATACCGGGGATTGAACACAGGGCTCATACATGCGAAGCACGCGCTCTACCACTGAGCTGCATCCCCTTTATGTTTTCAGAATTTTTAAATTTTTATCAGATCATTGAATAATTGAAGAACCCTGAATAAAATATGTAATATTTCTGTTGTATATGGTTTCAAAACATATTGTTTTGAAACAGGAATTTACTCTTTCAAATATTACTCCTTTATCTATCAAGTCC
>NW_023266767.1:14813-14935 GCF_013103735.1 Etheostoma cragini
CTGACCGGGAATTGAACCCGGGCCACGGCAGTGAGCTTCAGATCCTGAATGCTTGACACTGGACTTTATTCTGCCCCAGTGGGGGCTGTAGATTACTGCCTGATGAAGCCAACAGAACCACC
>NW_023266767.1:15043-15352 GCF_013103735.1 Etheostoma cragini
AGGGGTCAGGAGTTCTCCTCCCATGCTGAACACAGCCTGAGCCAAGGCCTGCTTTCCCCTGAACAGTCCAACGCGTTTTGCTGGGACTTCCTCGAGACCTAAGCTGGTAGAAAAATCTCCCCGTCAGGGAATCAAACCCCAATCTTCCAGGTGACAGGCAGAGATACTGTCCATTATACTAACGAGGAATGCCTAAGCTCTGTTTTGGCAAAATCAATAGTTGGCGCTATTCTAGCCTTTATGCCACAGTAAATACACATATATATATTTACGTTTACTACATATTCGCTGTCACTCAAATCCAGGACA
>NW_023266767.1:15362-15507 GCF_013103735.1 Etheostoma cragini
GACTGAATACAGTTTAAAATCTCCATGTGTCAAAAATGAAACATGTCTAACAGCATTTTAAACATTTACAGTAAAATATAAATAGTGCATTTCAGGACGAACATGCAAAAAGCCATTTTCATCAGTTTCTGTAGTTGTTATCACG
>NW_023266767.1:15517-15664 GCF_013103735.1 Etheostoma cragini
ACTCAAAATGTCCCCTGTTCGAAACAGGGCGGAAACACATTTCTTCTTCCCTGGTTCATATCAGGGTGAACTTTCCTCCCAATCACGCCTCTCCAAGTATCTCCATTATTGCCCACGTGTGCGTGAAAGTCCCCCGGCAGAACTATG
>NW_023266767.1:15707-15986 GCF_013103735.1 Etheostoma cragini
GCCTTGCCCTTCACTATCAGCACCTAGTTTATTGACTTTTTAATCGCGTATGTCTACTGTAAAAATGTAAATTGAGTTGAGCCATAATTCATTTTTATTTATACCTTTTGCTTTTCCCACATGTCAAATTGTCAAAAGGTGCATTATTTGAAAGCCCATCTCTACACATCCATGTTCCACTCCCACAGGTGGTTTCTCACTTGCTAGTTGTCCCTTAAATTCAGTTTATTTTTGTAATTTATTGGTGTTTTTATGTATTTAAAAAATTCAGAAAAAATC
>NW_023266767.1:16070-16613 GCF_013103735.1 Etheostoma cragini
TTTTCAGGCGCTAGGATAGCAATGACATCTTTGAGACATGTCTTCACAAAGTCCCCTTCACTGTATGGCTTTTTAGCATGAGCAATGTTCCATGCTACCTGATATGATGCTAACGTGACAGTCCCTGAGTGCTTTATGAATTTTCGAAAACATTGAGTCTGCTTCTCTGACCGTTTCAACGTGTTTAGCTTGTGCTTGCGGAGGTCACTGCCTTTGAGGAAATGATCACTTTTACAGCAGTTATATCATATTCATTTCACCATGGAAATCAGTGTCTACTATTGTGTCAACAGCAAAAGGACTTAGCAGAGGATGGTTTCGATCCATCAGCCTCTGGGTTGTGGGCACAGCATGCTTCCACTATGCTTAAAATCACCCCAGATGGGACTTGAACCCACAATCCCTGGCTTAGGAGGCCAGTGCCTTATCCATTAGGCCACTGGGGCTTTACATTAACTAAGTTTTCCAGTTCAGGAGAAATATATTTACAGTTCTGGAGCTGTAATGAAACAGTACCTTGACCTTTGACCTCCAAAATTGAAA
>NW_023266767.1:16686-17076 GCF_013103735.1 Etheostoma cragini
AATTACTACTATATCTTTAATTTGCTTAGGTACAGATTTGTCAGATGCACTAACTATTGTTTTAATCCTAGACCAGAATTGTTTAGCAATTTTAGGAAGTTTAACATATTCGTATATGTTAAACGTATCCCGGAAAGACTCCTTCTTCAGTCGGACGGCTTCCCTGACCACTGGTGTCCCCCAGGGTGTTCATGGGTTACCGCCCCTTGAGGCGCCTAAGCCCACAGCTCGCCGCCACAGCTTCAGACATGGAAACTTTGAACATTGTCCACTCAGGTTCAATGCGCCCCGCCTCCACAGGGATGCACGAAAAGCTCCGCCGGAGATGCGAGTTGAAAGTCTGTTGGACAGGGGCCTCCTCCAGACGTTCCTAATTTACCCGTACCATCC
>NW_023266767.1:17086-17272 GCF_013103735.1 Etheostoma cragini
GAGTCCTCCCCCATCCCCTGACCCAACTCACCACCAGATGGTGATCAGGTGGCCGTCTCCGCCCCTCTCTTTACCCGAGTGTCCAAAACACACAGCCTCAGATCAGAACAATTATAAAATTGATCATTGATCTTCGGCCTAGGGTGCTCTGGTAGCACGTACACTTATGAGCACCCTATGTTTGAA
>NW_023266767.1:17288-17681 GCF_013103735.1 Etheostoma cragini
TGGACAATCCATGACTAGCACCGAAGTCCAACAACAGACAACCACTTTGGTTCAGATCAGGGAGGCCGTTCCTCCCAAGCACGCCTCTCCAAGTATCTCCATTATTGCCGATGTGTGCGTTGAAGTCCCCCAGCAGAACTATGGAGATCTGGAGCCCCATACAGGACTCTATTAAAGGTCTCCAAGAAGGCAGAATATTCCAAACTCTTGTTTGGTGCATTTGAACAAACAACAGTCAGAGTTTTCCAATAATTTGGAAAAAATAATGTTCCTTAATAAAAAATTGTTGAGTGGTCCCTGTCCCACATACCCCCAGCCATAGTTACACAAGCACACCCAACATGTGCCATATTTTCCCAGCACATCCTCTGTTTTCCCAAGCACTCTTTACCT
>NW_023266767.1:17693-17900 GCF_013103735.1 Etheostoma cragini
ATACCCAATAATCCAATACACAAATCCATCAATCTTTATTTTGAAAAGAACGCTATCCCATTGTTTGTACACATGAGTATCACTACTCTAAAGCCTCCTGTCCACTGTCTTGTTGGGATCATTTCGAAACAGCCTTGGCCCTTCACCAGGCGAGGTCGTTGTTACTGAAGCTTCTAGTAATGAACCCATTTTCAAACCAATTCCTCA
>NW_023266767.1:17962-18198 GCF_013103735.1 Etheostoma cragini
TCTTGACTTTGTAATGCCTTATGTCTACTGTAAAAATGTAAATTGAGTTTGAGTTGAGCCATAATTCATTTTTTTATATCTTTGTTTTTCCTACTGTGACATGTCAAAATGTCAAAAAATGCATTGTTTGAAATCCCATCTTTACACAACCATGTTCCACTCCCACAGGTGGGGTCACACGTGCTAGTTGTCCCTTAAATTCACAGTTTATTTTTGTAATTTAATGGTGTTTTCTG
>NW_023266767.1:18208-18339 GCF_013103735.1 Etheostoma cragini
ATCTGTAAACTTAACAGGAAAATGTATGTAAAAGTACAGATTCTTTGTCCAGTGTGTGAAGTCCGGACCATTCCCTGACCGGTAATTGAACCCGGGCCGCGGCGGTGAGAGCGCCGAATCCTAGCCACTAG
>NW_023266767.1:18349-18478 GCF_013103735.1 Etheostoma cragini
AGTCACATCCATCAAATTTATCTTTGTAGATGTGAGTTTCCTTTTCACTCTCTGGAATGACTCATATTGTTTTAGCTGAGGAATGGCGCCTGGCTAGAGCTTCAGAAGGCAGGACATGACATTACACAT
>NW_023266767.1:18538-18957 GCF_013103735.1 Etheostoma cragini
GTTGGCCACCCCTGCTTTGCATCGCTCCAGGTAAGTAGAAAGCAATCTGTTATGCACCTTTGCATTGCAATAAAATGTTAAGATTTTGACCTGAATCCAAAACATTACTCAACATTCACATTCATTGTTTTTCACGGTAAAAAATCAGGGGTCAGGGGTTTAGTTACTGTTTGAAAAAATGAAAAGAAATGTTATTGAGACAGAGACAGATGAAGTGTTTATGAGCCATTGATGATGAAAAAAGGATACATCAGCTGTCGGGGGTTTGATTTAAAGGAAATGGTACTCTTTAAAAGTGTTGGGTTCTAGCGTTAAACTAATGAAGAAGACTTTGACAAATCTAAATCAACCGGAACCAAGTCCAAGAACTTACTCTTTCAAATGTTACACCTGTATCTGTCAAGTCCTGACCATTCCCT
>NW_023266767.1:18967-19235 GCF_013103735.1 Etheostoma cragini
TATATCCATTATATTACAGAATTATATACACTACATTAGTGGCAGTTATATACATACAAAGCAAACACTTTTACAGGTTTCTCGAACAAAATTCACAGTTTCTAGCACTGGTTTAATGATGTAGTCCAAATTCAGCTTCTTAAACACCAGATGCTCTTGATGGATGATGCAGTGAAAAGTCCAAAAATCCTGGAAACGGTCGTCGGCTTTACACAGTCCAGCAAGGCCATTTGCAGCTCCTAACATAGCTGGTGCACCGTCTGTGGCT
>NW_023266767.1:19245-19398 GCF_013103735.1 Etheostoma cragini
GTTCTGACAACTGCAAATTTGCCTTCTCAGCAACAGTCATGAGTGTCTTTTTCAAGTCGATGCCACGGGTCCTGTCTTTTAACAGCACAATGTCTTCCTTAATTGTGCTGTTTTCTGACACAGACCATACAAATATTGCCAACTGAGGTTTAT
>NW_023266767.1:19408-19719 GCF_013103735.1 Etheostoma cragini
ACAACTCTCATCCAAAGCAATGCTGAAATACATGCATTTCTCTCAAGGTCCGTATGAAACTGTGTTTCAATGGAGTTGTTAATATCCAATGTTCTCTGTTCAATTGTGTGCCGTGACAGCTGCAGGTCTGATAGACCGCTTTAAATTGTCATTTTCCCACTCAGATAAAAAAGTCCTGTGCTCCTCTTCATATTTGCGCTTAGCTTTACTTTTCCCTCCTGACTCCATTATTCAGTCGCTAGCAGCCCCTACCTTGCATTGTCTTATTTTTTTTTTTTTAACCCAGCCACGCAGTAAGGCAAGGCAAGGCG
>NW_023266767.1:19748-20083 GCF_013103735.1 Etheostoma cragini
CCTCACAGGAGCAGGCAAAGAGATTGTACTGGGGGGTAAAGTTGAACATGACAAACAAGGGATTTAGTCGCTAAAGAGTAATACCAGGAGTCGAACCTAGAATCTTCTGATCCGTAGTCAGACGCGTTATCCATTGCGCCACTAGCCCCACGTTCAGTATTAGCAATAGCTACGTTATCACACCATTGTGTGCAAACAGTTGTGATCTTTGTTGGCAAGGGTGCAGAAGGCCAGTTAAACGTTTGTTACAGTCGAACATTTGGGGACTCTTGCGGGACTTCTAGGCTAAGCTGTCCAGTTTCTATCAATGTACAGTAAAGCAGAAGATGTGGTAA
>NW_023266767.1:20131-20410 GCF_013103735.1 Etheostoma cragini
CCTACCGAGGTTGCTGCAGCCACCGCAACGCAGAGTACCAAGCACTATAAGATCACGACCATTTGGTATTAAAATCGCCACGTTGTTGTGATAGCATAGTTGGAAATCAGATCCACAATTATGCTACTATTTTCTAGGTTCCCCTAATTGATGAGTTCCAACTGACAATTCCAGGGATAGTTTATGTAGTACTGCTGATTCTACAGTAACAAGAGAGAAAGCTTGATGATAGCTGTGCTTGAGTTAAATTGAAGGATTTAGAGCTGTTTTAGCACTTGT
>NW_023266767.1:20420-20646 GCF_013103735.1 Etheostoma cragini
GAAAAGATATTTACGCATCATTCGGCTCCTCATATGTGTAAATTTACTGTGATAGACAGGTTGTACAGGAGTAAACGTGGAAATGAGGATCAAGTAATTAGCTGAAGGACAGAACAAACTATCCAGGAGTCAAGCCTAACATTTTGTGTCATTACCCATTACCCCACTAGCACGTTCAGAGAGCATTGGGAGTACCTGGCTTCTCACACCATTATATGCAAACAGT
>NW_023266767.1:20656-20869 GCF_013103735.1 Etheostoma cragini
GTTGGCGATCGCGGCCCCTTGGTAACAGTAGGGCCTTGTTGTTGTGAAAGCATAGAGGGAACTCTGAATATCAACTCTACTGACTCACTTAGAGGCTTAGATGACTTTACACACATGTTGAAACGATAATTACTGTTCATTTGGCTCTTTATAGATGTACATTTTCTTTGTAGAGTTTGTCCTGGGGGGTAAAGTTGGAAATGAAGAACAAGG
>NW_023266767.1:21088-21306 GCF_013103735.1 Etheostoma cragini
TCTAATGTGTCTGACAACATCATGGAAAGCATTTCTAAAGGAGGTTGACCTTTCTGTTAAAGATTAAGATAATTTTTTTAAACATGAAATGCGCGAAATTGCGTCTGCTATACCCACCAGACTCAGTGATTTTAGAATCGTAAAATACGGCTTTCTAAAAAATCTCTGAGCTCAGAGCAACTCTGGCTGTCTTTGGGGGATCCAGCCGGGCACAGGAC
>NW_023266767.1:21560-21781 GCF_013103735.1 Etheostoma cragini
CAACATTCCTGTGTCGGGTGTAGAGCAATAAACCACATCTGGCAGGAAACCAACAGGAGAACAAAGGCCAAGAGATCAAACTGATAACATTAACAATTGAATATAACATCCCCCTACAAGAGAGGCATTCAAAACACACACACACACATTTTGTTAGCTAAGATAACATGGCCACCCGGCCAATAGAAACATTGTTGCCATGACGATATGAACTGCCCAGT
>NW_023266767.1:21807-22164 GCF_013103735.1 Etheostoma cragini
GGCTCCCTTAAGGAGAACCCTTATAAGCTGTTGGATACCTCTGCTAAGGGCCTTTCTTAGGGACCTCTGAACTAGTCAAGTTCCATTGGGACCGTGCACGTATTAACTGCCCGGAATGCATTGCTCTGTTTTATAATAAATCATTTTTATAATCAAATAAATCAGCTAGAGTGATTTCTTAGCTAATTGAGTCCTGACATTTGGGCACTCCAAGTGGGATTCGCAACATGGTCCTCTCCTGGCCTTTTTGCAGGATCCCAGTCACATAGATGCTAAACGAGGCTTAACGAGCGGCATGCGGCCACGCGCCGCAGCCACCGAGCTAGCTAGCTTTTATTTTAAAAATTACCAAATTTG
>NW_023266767.1:22264-23959 GCF_013103735.1 Etheostoma cragini
AATGTTAGCCTGCAGTTCTGGAATGTTAACTTGCAGTTCTGGAACAATAGGTTGAAGTTGTAGAATTTTAAGAGTTACTGTCCTAAAATGTCACATTGCAGTTCTAGAATGTTAAGCTGCAGTTCTGGAATGTTAACTTGCAGCTCTGGAACAATAGGTTGAAGTTTTAGAATTTGAACATGCACTGTCACCAGACTTTAGTCCGAACTGAGGAGCAGGAGGTCAGCACATGCCATGATAGTAGAATGCAGGCACATTTTAGTCTTGTAAATTACAGGGATTTTTACCCTGGGATGGCACTGCTAATCTTGCAATTGACAGCCGATCCACCCCAATACAGCCACCTGATACTGTGCAGAACTCAGGGATTCCCACTCTCTAAAAGCCCACTGCCCAACATGGGGCTCAAACCCACGACCCTGAGATTAAGCGTCTGATGCTCTACCGACTGAACTAGCCAGGCACATCACAAGTTTTGAGTTGCGGTCCAAAAAGTTTACCTGAAAGTTCTGAAATGTTACAGTTCTAGAATGTTACTTGGCAGTCCAATTTTTTTTTTAACCGCCTGCTGGCTCTAACCTGTTTTTTTGAATGTCTGCAACTCTCTTGCTGTGTTTTATAAAAAAAAAAAAAAGGCAGTTGCGGTATAAATAAATAATATTACAAATTAAGATAAACACACAAACACATTCCAACCCCCCTCTCTCCCGTCTCTCTTTTTTTATCTCTCTCTCTCTCTCTCTCTCTCTCTGTATCTCTTACTCACTCACAGACACACACACTCACACATACCTGTGAAAATAAAAAAGAACCCCCCCAAAAAAATTATTAAAAGTTAAAAAAAGAAAGTTATATTATTGAGTATGAAAACTCTTGTTCATTACAATTTACTTAATAATTGCAACCACATTGTTGTATTTATTGTTGCAAAACTTGTGTACTGTAGGCCTATATAGTTAGTTTGTTACCATGACAACACCACTGGTCTGAAGCTCAATGCTGATGCTTTCACGGAAATAGTTTTATAATCAGCAATAAATATAACAATTTCTGATCAACCCATATCAATTGCATGCTTAAAATAACATACCGGTTAAAGCCCCGCCCATTTCAAGACAACCCGACCCACTTCCGGGTTAAATCTGACCACTTCTGGGTTATGCCCCGCCCAGTCTGAGTACGGATAGGGATACAGATAATTCATGTGGTAAACAGATACAGATACAGATAATGCTGTACTCGCTCATCCCTACTCGCCTCTAGAACCCGGGCGCCGACGTGACGGTTGACGAGCAGCTGGTGCCCTTTCGAGGTGTTGTATTTGTTGCTTTGTTGTTGTTTTCGTTTTGTTTTTTGTACCATTGCCGTACAATTGTCTTTCTTTGTGTGTGTCATTGTGTATGTTGGTATATTTGGTTTACGTGGACAAAACACCTGACATTTCACCGGGGCTCCGCGGACCTACGGGGATTACAGGGACTATGCCAAAGTCCTCGTAAATCAAAGAGTGGAATTGCATTTGTTAGTGTCTGAACAACTCAAATTCTCGTTTTCTTTCAAAGTCGTAATTTACCGTTTGACCTGATTTTGAGTGTATCCAAGTGTATCGGAAGTGCGCCAACACTGCTGAGTTCTATATTGCAGTTTCATACACATTTCATACACACACAGTGCATTTGGGCGGGCTGGCTTGTG
>NW_023266767.1:24059-32231 GCF_013103735.1 Etheostoma cragini
ATTCAAAAACTACATCTTATTGTTCTAGAACTGCAACTTAACATTCCAGAACTGCAGTTAAACATTCTAGAACTTAAATCTAACTTTCTAGAACTGCAGATTACCATTCACGAACTACAATGTAACCTTTTAGGACTACGAGCAACCTTTTGGGAACGCAACTTATAAAAATTCTTAAACCTCAACCTATTCGTCTTGAATTGCAACTCAAATTTCTAGATTGAAAGCTTAACTTTCTAGAACTGCATCTTTACATTCTAGAACTCAACATAACATTCTAGAACTGCAGCTTAACATTCTAGAAATTAAAGCTAACATTGTAGAATGGCAGCTTAACCTTCTTGAACTTCAACCTAACATTCTAGAACTGCCAAGTAACATTCTAGAACTGTAACATTTCAGAACTTTCAAGTAAAATTTTTGGACCGCAACTCAAAACTTGTGATGTGCCTGGCTAGTTCAGTCGGTAGAGTATGAGACTCTTAATCTCAGGGTCGTGGGTTCGAGCCCTACGTTGGGTGGTGGTGTTTTAGAGAATGTTGAATCCCTGAGTTCTGCACAGTATCAAGTGGCTGTATTGGGGTGGATCGGCTGTCAATCGGAAGATTAGCAGTTCCATCCCAGGGTAAAAATCCCTGCAATTTACCAGACTAAAATGTCACTGCATTCTACAATCATGGCCTTAAATCCTGTTCCTCAGATTGAACTAAAGTCTGGTGATAATGCAGGTTCAAAAGGTTCTAAAACTTCAACCAATTGTTCTAGAACTGCAACTTAACATTCCAGTACTGCAGCTTAAAAGAAGGTTGATGTTTATTTGCATTAATCCAAAATAAAGTTGATGTGTATATGCATTAATCAAAAAGAAAGTTGATGTGTATATGCATGAATCAAAAAGAAAGTTGATGTGTATATGCATGAATCAAAAAGAAAGTTGATGTGTATATGCATTAATAAAAAAGAAAGTTGATGTGTATATGCATTATTTTAAAAGAAAGTTGATGTGTATATGCATTAATAAAAAAGAAAGTTGATGTGTATATGCATTAGTAGGTAGACCTTGTGGCGCAACGGCAGACTGTCAGTAGAAATAAACCTTTGGTTGTAAGAAAACTTGTTTAATTTGTTATGAATCTTTTTTGTAATTTTACACATGTTTAAAAATATCAGAAAACATATCAATATTGCAGTATTCATAATCAATATTGCAATATCACATTTTGTCAATATTGTGCAGCCCTAGTGTGTGTGTGTGGGTGTTGGGAGTGGGGCTGCTAAATGTCAAGGGCTGGGAGGAGATAGATGCAGAACAACGTGGTAGTAGTGTGTGTGTGTGTGTGTGTGTGTGTGTGTGTGAGTGAGAGAGAGAGACAAATATAAAAAGCTTCAAGTAGACTCTAATAATATAATCATATTGTTTCTTCCACTTATTTAAATATCTAACTTTACTGCAACTATCTGTTTCTGCTTCTCTACCATATTTATAGTGTGTGATTTGTAAAATACCAATCATAGCCTACATCACATAAAAAAACTACCTCTGTCCCTGTTCTGTTTTTAATGACACAACATTAGGTTTTTCAATCAGATTGATGGTCAAACTGGAAATGTCCCTGTGTTTCTCCATTTTCAGGGATTATGTTCCCAGTTTTGATCTCGGATGTCTGGTGACTTTATATCATATCAGAATATTCTATTACTGTTAAGCCCACTATGAATGTTAAAATACGCCTAACCATGTATCCTGTGTCATAGCTACATGTATGACCTTTGCAGCAAAAGAACTTGTGAAAATCATTTGGGTACTCAGTGAGCTTGATTGGTTGTTTAGAGGCTAAAAACAGGTTTAAACCTTGCCCTGTTTAAGCCTGTTGGGTGCTAACTCTAGCAGGAGGATAACACGGTGTAGACAGCACCGATTGGTTTCATTTTTCTCTCTAATGACAGACCTCCTAATGTACAAACAACAGAGCTACGTGTTGAAATAGACCATCATTCTCCTTTAACAAGCCACACACACACACACACACACAAACACACACACACACACATACAAAGAGGTAAGTCCCACTTTACAGCAGAGCTAAACCTACATTTTACAGAACTTTTTTTCTGTTTAGTAGAGCTGGATTGTGATGGGGAAAGAGTACATTCACTTCTCTTACATTGTTCTGTCAAATGAATAACTTTTTTATCAGTTATGTTCCAAATATCAGTACAGTATGATGTGCTGTGATCAGGAGATGCATACACACTTTTTCTTCACCAAATTTGGTGAAGATTGGCCCTTAGGGGGGAAATAGCAATATGTCTGCCACAGTAAATGCTATAAACATGAAACCTGTGATGATTGTTTGTCATGCATCTCTGAGGTAGTTATGACCATAGACATATAAAGAGCAGATGCCGCATCGACCGCTACTGCCTACTGGCGCTTACGAGCCGTGGGGCCGCCATCTTGGATCGGTCACCCACTCCACTCAGTGGAATGTGTTTGGCAGGTGCAATGAGCTGTCAGCGCATTTATTACATCATACCTCACTGAATACAGGACTGATTTTTACTCATTCTTTTGCTGCAAATGTAGCTATGATACTGGAGTAAAGACCCAGGTACTTTAAGATCAGAGGGTAAGGTCTTCAACCTTCTAAGGTATGATCCAATCTAGAACCATGCCATAGCTGCAGTCTTAATATTTCTGGATTACTACTGGATACTTACTTACTTACTGGATACTAACGTCAGCTAATGTAATGACAAACTATAAATGAACTTTCTTAATTTGAATTATGTAAAAGTGTCATATTTCTTTGCCGTTGTATTTCTGCAGGTTAAACATGTCTTCTGTTTTTGGCAGTTTTACACTTAGCAAGTGTTTAGATCCAGTGGTAAAATGTAACTAATATACATTTACTTAAGTAGGCTACTGGAACTGGAACGTTACTGCTACTCATAGGTTATTATAAAAACACATGAAGTTGAATAGTTATTGCTTAGCCGGTAATATAAGAGAAGAGCTCTCGATGCCACTGTAACCGAAACTTTTAGAAAATTAAGTTACTTTACACTTTAAACTGTTAATTCCTCTCTGAATCACCATCTGCACATTTTCAAGCATCATTGGCATGACGACCACCATCTACAGTAGGTAAATCACTGGCAAGCTATGCATGAGTACCTCATACCTTTTACCAGGTTCAGCCTTAGGCCATTTTTGCAGTTCATTGTCCGTCTGGATTTATTTTATAAAAAAGCTTGTAAAACATCAACCCTGTTGTCTACAGTCAAGATGTGAACATAATTGTTTTTAGGACAAACTGGGTTATTAGAATATTTGAGTTGCAGTGAGGTCACTTGCAGGTTAAATAAAGACAAATAAATAAATAAAACGGAACACGAATCTACCAGATATGTATTGATATCACAGACAGATAAGTAAAACCTAAGCCATTTTCCTCTCTAAAACACTTCTCATATGTCTTGGGAGTCACACTGTGAAGAAATAATCATTCTAACTTATACAGTTGACAAAATACAACATTTTTTTGCAAAGAAAGTAAAAACACTTTTGCTCTGATGACATTTACTTATGTCAATAATAACATAATGTCATATTTATTGATATTACACCCACAGGAATGCTACACAAGCAAATGCTTTTCTAAATATGTGCGCCTCTTGGCGCACATTTGTAGCTACTTTACAGTTTTATCTCCTCTGTGATTTACACAAGAATCCAAAAAGGAAAGTAAAGGGTAAAGGACAGGACTATACTACAAGATGGACTTGTGTCCTGCAGGATTACCGCAAAATCCGGCAGTTTATTCAGGGTAATGGAGCCATCATGCAGAGCACTACACTGCAGCTGGTTGAGATCAATCAAACAACCCTCATGCAGTGGCATAATAAACGGGTGAAGCGCCAGGATGTTACACTGATCCTGCAGGGAATAAATCTACCTGCCCGAATTGCTGTGGCCTCGGAGGCCCTTTTCAACATGTGCTAGAACAACTCTAAATCGTTCAATTTAACTGAAGCACAGCTATCATCAAGCTTTCTCTGTTGTTTTTTTTAGAATCAGCAGTACTAGATACTCTTACTAGCTATCTTTCTGTTGTGAACGTAGGGCTAGTGGCGCAATGGATAACGCGTCTGACTACGGATCAGAAGATTCTAGGTTCGACTCCTGGCTAGCTCGTAGTGCTCTTTAGCAACTAAATCCCTTGTTTGTCCTCTCCAAATTTACCCCCCAGGACAAACTCTACAAAGAAAATGTACATCTATAAAGAGCCAACTAGTGAGTAATTATTGTTTCAACGTGTGTGTAAATTCATCCAAGCCTCTAAGTGTCAGTCAACTACAGCAATAATCAAGCTCTTGCTGTAGTTTTTCTGTTTTTGCTTGCTAATCATCTTTCCTTGAACAAAAAAAATCTCCCTGAAGGACAGAATCAGCAGTGCCAGATAAACCATCCATAATATTTTCATTTGTTAGTCAACAATCAGGGAAAGCGGGAAAATATCAGTAGCGTTGATATTCAGAGTTCCCACTATGCTTTCACAACAACAAGGCCCTAATGTTACTAAGGGGCCGTGATCGTATAGTGGTTAGTACTCTGCGTTGTGTGCGCAGCAACCCCGGTTCGAATCCGGGTCGGGCAGTTTTGTAAAGCTAGTTCTCTGTTATGCCTCCAAATTGTTCCATTCTCTGCTTCATTTTACATTGATAGAAACTGGACAGCTTAGGATAAAGGTCCTGCAGGAGGCCCCACATGTTGGAGTACAACAAAGATTTGACTGGCTTTCTGTACACTTGCCAACAAAGAGCAACACTGTTTGCATAGAATGGTGTGAGAAGCCAGGTACTTCCAATGCTCTCTGAACATAGAGCTAGTGGGGCAATGGGTAATGCGTCTGACTACAGATAACAAGATGTTAGGGTTGACTCCTGGATAGTTTGTTCTGTTCTTTAACTATTTAATTACTTGATCCTCATTTCCAAGTTTACTCCTGTACAAACTGTCTATCACAGTAAATTAAATACACAGTAAAAAGCCAAATGATGCATAAATAGCTTTCCAAATGGGCTGAAACAGCTCTAAATCCTTCAATTTAACTCAAGCACAGCTATCATCAAGCTTTCTCAGTTGTTTTTTTCTAATCAGCAGTACTAGATAAACTATCCCTGGAATTGTCAGTTGTTACTCATCCATTAAGGGAACCTAGAAAATAGCAGCATAATTGTGGATCCGATTTCCGACTATGCTATCACAACAACGCAGCGATTTACCAAATGGTCATGATCTTATAGTGCTTGTTACTCTGCGTTGCGGTGTCTGCAGCAACCTCGGTAGGAATCTGGGTCACGGCACCTGTGAGAAGCTACTTTTCTGTTTCTTTGAATTACTACATCTTCTGCTTTACTTCACATTGATAGAAACTGGAAAGCTTAGCCTAAAAGTCCTGCAAGAGCCCCCAAATTTGGACTGTAACAAACGTTTAACTGGCTGTTGGGGATAATTCTAAAGAATTACCCCGTTTGGTTCGCTAACCACACTATAAGTTTCTAGATCTCAGACAGAAAACAAGAGACTGAAATGAAATACTAAGGGAAGCCTCAGAAACGTCTCATCAGACAGACCTGAGCAGTTTTGGAGAAATTCCCCTGAAGGCAGTCTTTTTATTAATCAAAAAAGAATCAGGTTACATAGTGAGATTTATGGTGTGGGTGTGGTGTTTGCGGTGAAGCAGTGGAGAGTATACAAGGTGATTTCACTCAAGCTAGGAGCTACAGATTAACACATACACATTTGCACGTACTCAGACACACTGTACGTAACATTTCAGCAAATGGCAGTGGTGGGATTTGAACCCACGCCTCCAGAGAGACTGGAGCCTTGATCCAGCGCCTTAGACCACTCGGCCACACTACCTGCGAGTATTTTTTCCCCAAATCGTGACAAACACAAGGAATTTAACTAGCAGTATGCTTGTTAATGTTATTGGAACAAAACGTTTGCAAGGGAAAAGCCAGTACTTACATACTACAAAATTGTATCACATTTTGTCATGTCAAGTGACATGCTGGTATCTGTTTCTTTGGCCTTGCCCCACATAGCACTAGCTGTGCTGTGAGGACTTCCCTTGCTGATAAGTACGGGAATTGCAAGAAGCCGGGCCGTTGCGCACAGGTCTATGGCAGCGCTGCACTCCCAAAGCGAATGCTTCACAGGTCGGTGGCAGAATGAGGGTCCTGACACGCCCAGGGGTGCATAACGAACCTGACCAGGAGGATCAGATGAGTCACCATCCATGACAAGCCGCGGAGTCTGTTTGGGAGAGCCAAATGATTCATGTTGCACCAAACAGTTGAGGGCTCGCCAAAAGCCAGCCCACGCACTGGACTCACTGGAATGAGAGAGCGACGATTTGTTAAAACATACACTTGTTCTTGCTCAAGGTGAAAACGTTTTAAAAAGGTCTGGATAAAAGCATAGGTTGGCGGTAGGGTCAAAGACCCAAGTAGTTTAAGATCAGAGTGTAAGATGTTCAATCTTCTCTTTTCTGGGTGGGATCTGTGATTTCATGTGAATGTTTTTGCAAAATCTAAAGAAATTCCCTCCAAGGTGTCCTGTGTTATCACATTCCCAAGAATGGGAAGTGCACAGGTGTGTATTAGCTCCCTTTGATAGCTCAGTTGGTAGAGCGGAGGACTGTAGAGGTGTAAAACTGACATTCTTTGATTGCTGGTTCAAATCCGGCTCGAAGGAGTACTTTCTGTTAAACCCTGACAGAATAGAGACCTACAGACAATTCAAACATGGGCAGAATGATTGCACTGCTACGATACAAATCATTGTCGAGAATAACACACCTGTTACCTTTCTGCTGGAAAATAGAACCTTCACTGCAAAGTTTGTAACACAGATGCTAAGAGATACATTGGTGGAGACAGGTGGCTTCCAGTACCTGGGAGAACACAATATTGTTTGTGAATGCACTTCTGACAACCACCTGAAAGACACTGTATTTTCATCATTCATCGCTTTTTTAAAATTTATTTTGAAACACCTGCCCTGTGTGAGGGTTGAACTCATGATCTTCCGATTATGAGACTGACGCGTTGCCTGCTGCGCCAAAGCTGGGGAAGAACAGTCGGTAAGGGGGGGGGAAGAAAAGGAAAAAGGGGAAGAGGGAGAGAAGAAGGAAAAAGAGGAAAAGGAAGAGGAAAAAGGAGGAAAAAAGAAGAAATGAGAGAAAAGATGAGAAAGATGCTAAAATACACACATAGTGTAAGAGTTTTATAGTTTCTATTAAGTCAGATTCTAATTTAATTGCTGAAATTTGACCGTTTCTGGGAAATAAGGGAAGTTTAACGTAGATTCAAAGGTCACAGGTTCGATTCCCACCTAGCACCTGATCTTAGGTTCAATCCCATCCTAGTGCCAGAAGATCCAATTACACTGTCCACAACTTTATTGTTCTACTAAACAAAGTTTTGGAGGAATAAGATATTAGTAAGGTTGGGAAACAATTTAAAACAAATAATTTATAAAGTTTAGATTGACTTTTGAACAATATATCTGATTTTAGTACTGCATACATTTAGTATTTGGTCAATATTAAAAGTTAGTCTTTATAATAAGTATTGTTTAGTAATAAATAATTTTCTTTTTCTTTAAACAATGTATGACAGGTAAAACAAGCATTTTTAGTTCTCTTTTCTCTAAAAGCTAGTATGTCTTACAGTAATCATTGCAGACAGTATCTGTTCCAGGCCTGTATGTTCCTTAATCCAGCCAGCCTGCTTCCGCCTCAGTGTCCACAGCAGCTACCCAGCCTGCAACTGCCTTTGTGTCCTCCCCAGCTACAGAACCTGCAGTTGTCTCTGTGCCTGAAGAACTAGTAAGAGGGATTTAAGAATAGCTAAGCAAAAGAATACCCAAATGGGAAATTTTCCCATAGTATTGTGCGTAATATTAGTGATTACTTTTAATCGTTCGTCTGATGCAGTGGTTCCCAAACAAAACCGTGAGTAGACAGGGGCTACTCCCTGCCACCACTTTGTCTTTGCCAACCCCACAGTGCTTGGGGCCAGGTTGTAAACATGTTCAGTGCAGTGTGTTTGAGGAGGAGCAGCAGCGTGGATGTTGGCAGGTGGAAGGGCCTCCGA
>NW_023266767.1:32331-33817 GCF_013103735.1 Etheostoma cragini
ACTCTGCTAGGTTGTCCACAAGATCCATTCCCGGCATGTTGTGTTCATCCACTTCCTGAAAAACAACATCAGACCAATTTTTCCCAAACTTAGGGTCTGAACCCAAAATGGGTCGCAGACTCATTTTATTGGGTCGCCAATTGGCAGAGAACAGACTAAATGCTCAGCATGACCTCAGAATGGAACTTTCAATAACCAAACCTAGACTAGATCAGCTGGTTGATTTGAAACCACGCCTACAGAGAGACTGGAGCCTAAATCCAGCGCCTTAGACCACTCGGCCACACTACCTACATGTAAATATTGCTCACATCATGACACACACAGGGACCGTAAAGGTATGTTTGTCAATGCCATTGGAATAAAACTTCCCCATGGTTTTCCCTGAGCTGTTTTACCAGACGTGCTCAACTGTTGCCCAGAGTCCGGTCAAGTAGCAGGCGAATGACACGGATGTCACAGGCTTACCTGAGATGCACATGTAGCTCTGATTAGTTACATATTAATAGAAGTCACGTAAAAGCTATCACACTCGGCCGGCAATGCAACAGTTGAATGTAAAAATGGAAATCTGTTGATTGCTTTATTACACACACTACTGGCGACACATTTTTTCAAAACAGATTTACTCATTTGTGGGTCAGGATCAGCCGGAACATCTTCTGGTGCGGCAGGTCCAGCTGGTTCCGGACACTCTGAGGGGTTGACAAGTACTTCAGAGAACACACAGTGCTCCTGAGTGTCTCTGTCGCCATCAGATAATACCGGTTGATGTCCAGGACCTTCTGAGCCCTCTTGTGGACACTGTAGCCCGTCAGCTGCTTCCCACACTTAGGGCAGTTTACCCTCACCTTCCACAGGTGGTGGGGCATTCACACCATCAGCCGATGGGTAAAAAAGCAATCTCCTCCAGGTTCACCCTGTTAAGAGGACAACAACAAAGTATTAATGTATGGCATTAATAAATGCCAGACTAAGCACAACATACACAACAGCCTGGCCAATGAATAGACACTGCTGTACTCAAACAGTCTTCTGCTATGTTGGTGTTCACAGCAGGGTTTGAGGTACTTACGGAGGTTGGAGAGGGTCTGGGAGTTCTCACAGAAGACGGGGCATTGCTTGTGGTCCTGACAGAGGATGGAGAGGGAACAGGCATCCTCACAGAGGATGGAGAGGGACTTGGAGTCCTCACAGAGGATGGAGAGGGACTGGGAGTCAACTGTGGAGGTAAAAGACTAGTGGAAGAGTGAGAAGAAGTAGAACCACTGCTCCTATGCCTTGAAATAGACTTAGTGCTTATTCAAAGCACAGGAAATTAGCAGAGGATGGTTTCGATCCATCGACCTCTGGGTTATGGGCCCAGCACGCTTCCGCTGCGCCACTCTGCTTTGGGCCTGAAAATCTCTGATTCACATTTTGACGGAAGGTGGCAACCAATGCTCCAACAGCTTATGCGTTGTAAAGTGAAACATTTGGTAGACCT
>NW_023266767.1:33917-46429 GCF_013103735.1 Etheostoma cragini
ATGATTGGCTAGATCCATTGTCATCGCGCTACGTGATTCGACAGGGGTGAATCTCACTTTGGACATGAACGAACCTGACTAGCTGTCAAGATTGGAAATGGAACAGATGATTCTGAGACTGCGCCCGGCTTAATAGAGGTAAGGCAAGGCCAGGCAGCTTTATTTGTATAGCACATTTCCGCAACAGGGAAATTCAAAGTGCTTTACATAAAATCAGTTAAACAGATTAAACACAAGTACAAACAGTTAAAAATCATAAGCATCAAAAACCGATAAAACACATGAATAGACAGTTAAAAACAGAATAGGAGTTTCTCTGACTTTCTCTGTAAACTTTAGACTACCTTTCACACTAAATAGTCAATGTTAGTGCTATCCTTTGTGATCACCTCAGTGTCACTACCTTTCACGACTCTATTTTTGAAGACGTTACTTTTCGTCCCTGACTCTTCTTCACACTAATTAAGCCAATATATTGCTGCCATTCATGTCTATCTTGACACTACACATTCACACTTTTTCTTTAAAGTGCTACCCCTTGAGTCTGACTTTCTTTATTGTATTTTTAAACTTTAGACTACCTTTCACACTAAATAGTCAATGTTAGTGCTATCCTTCGTGATCACCTCAGTGTCACTACCTTTCACGACTCTATTTTTAGAGACGTTACTTTTCGTCTCTGATCTACATTAAACTTCCCTTATTTCTCAGAAATATTCCAATTTCAGCAATTAAAGTAAAATCGGCCTTAATAGTCACCATAAAACTCTTACACGTTCTGGGTAATTTAGCATCTTCCTCATCTTTTCTCTCATTTCCTCTTTTTTCCTCCTTTTCCCTCTTTTTCCTCTTCTTCCCTCCCGCTTCCCCTTCTCCCCCCCCCCCCCCCCCCCCTTACAGACTATTCTTCCACAACATTGTTTTTATTGAGATTGAAGCCCAAATTGTTAGTTATTCCGTCACGTGAGTCTCATAATCTGAAGGTCGTGAGTTTGACTCTCACACGGGGCAGGTGTTTTAAAAACTAAAAAACACAACTGATGCTGAAAATAAAGTAGTTGAACACTGGCATGAGCACACAAATGAAAGTTTTGATTCTATGGTTAACTTTGACATTTCTGAGATTGAGACAACAAAAGGCATTCTTTAAAGGTGGTAGAAACCCAATGACTCATCACAGTATACCAAACTGCAAATGTGCCTTCATTGACAATATTGTGTAATCTCATAGTTACTGTTACTTTTGACTATGATTTATAACATAGCAGTATAATCCTTTTGCTTACACATATACAGTATATAGGTTATATGACTACTATAGTTTCCATTTTTATATATGAAATATACTTGACATGCCTTTAAGATTACTCTTCAGCAGGTGGAGACATTTCATTTCAGACACAGATGCTTTGTTAAACATCAACAGACTCAAAATACACTTAAATGTAAATGTGCTGTATTTATATAGCGCTTTTCTAGTCTTAACGACTACTCAAAGCGCTTTTACATCATACAGGAAACATTCACAATGCACACACATTCATACACTGTGGCCAAGGCTGCCGTACAAGGTTCCACCTGCTCATCAGAATACTGAGCGCTAAGGTGAATGAATACTCCTTCACACTCCAACGGGCAGCACCGGGGGCAACTCGGGGTTCAGTGTCTTGCCAGTCATGGGACTGCATGGCATCGAACAACCAACCTTCTGATTGGCAACCACTACCACTGAGCCACAACCGCCGAACTGCTTGCTGCTGGTACAAAGCAAATCAATTAGCAGAGGATGGTTTCGTTCCATCGACCTCTGGGTTGTTCCTGTTATTTGGACCCACAAATTCTCTGGTTCTGTTATTTACATTTCGGGGATGGAAAATTCTGGCATTCACATTTTGAAGGAAGGTGGCAACCAAGGTTCCATCAGCTTACGTAGACCTTGCCACTACCTGTTATGGGAGCTTCCTGATTACTCACACATTGATTATTCACATGTAACACTTGTGCTGGTGTTTTGAAAAAAAGGGCATTGTGAGTACAGATATAAAAATCAGTAAGGAGTCTACCAAGTTGCCTCTTATCATTTCAGATTGGACACCTAGTGAGTCTTACTGCGATGGTTTGGACTGGGTCGACTAAGGTTTTCTGCTTCTCTCAAGCAGACGGCTATACTCACTCTGGTTTCTCTTCAGAACACACAAGTCTTTTGCCTTTTACTAAAGACTTCCTTGAAGGGGAACCCCAATGAGTTGAAACTCTTTTTTGTGGGCATTGCTGTTTGGCCGAGCCTTTTGTACTTGTGAAAATTAAGCAGCTCCTATCGCTACCTGCAGGTGTTTCTGGCTCTGGAGCTGTGGAGTCTGGGTCTGTGGTTGGAGACACATGCTGCCTCCATGTTCCTTCTGGACACCCTCTGCTGCAAATCTTTATTTCTCTTTCTTTCTCTCTCTGTCTCTTTTCACCCCCAACTGGTCGATGCAGATGACCGCTCACCCTGAGCCATGGTTCTACCGCTCATAAAACACCAGACAGGCTTGGTCTCTGTGGCGCAATAGGTCAGCGCAGTCGGCTGTTAACCGAAAGGATGGTGGTTCAAGTCCACCCAGGGACGTTTGTTTCTTAAATAACCTTGAGTGAGCCAACTCTGGGATTGATCCTTCTGCAGAAGACCATAGAAATAACCCAAGTGGCCTTATGTCTATCCGAAGGTAGAGTTCTGCAAACCATGTACGTATTGATCTTTACAGTCATTGGTATGCGGGTCACTTGATGTAATACAAGAAAATAAATAAGGAATACAACCTCTGTCTGTCCTCAAGCCCCAGGAACTTTGTTTGCTGTTCCAACACTAGCATACCGTGACCCCCATATACTGGTTGCCCCTCTTGCTCCATCCCCACCTCCACCTGCCAGTGCTTGCCCTGCTTCTAAGGCAAGGTTTAATAAGAGCAAGGTGGAGTACAACACTTGCAGGAAGTGTGGATAATTCAGGACCGCAGAAACTGGGCACAGCCAATATCAAGGCAGTATCTACCGCCCAAATACAGAAACACTATCTAAAGAGTTGTGCTTAGATCAGATTGAAAAATCAAAAATGTAAATGTATAATGGAAATAGAAAATGTACATAGTTAGATTTTACTATGCATACAATACTTTTATGTAATGTGATTTATATGTTATGTGTGTTTTACTCTTTGTACAGAATTAGTTTTTTGATTCTCTTATTTTCCTACCTGGTGTAAAAACCTTTGCATAGTCAGTCATTTCTTGTGCTAAACAATATTTATTTGTTACCTAAAGACATATTATTTAGTTGAGATCGATAATGTAATAAAGTTGGCATGTTTATATTAATTGGCTTCATTTCAATATTATTCCAAATTGTAGTCTACACACTGCTGAGCATATGACTTGCCTTTATACACTCAACTTCCCTGCAATGATTACTGTATGACATACTTGCTTTTAGAGAAAAGAGAACTAAAATTGCTTGGTTTTACCTGTCATACACTGTTTAAAGAAAAAAAAAGTATCACTAAACAATTCTTATCGTGAAGACTAACTTTAAATATTGACCAAATATAGTAGGATTACTAAATGTATGGAGCACTAAAAACAGATATTTGGTTGAAAAGTCAATCTAAACGTTATAAATTATTTGTTTAAATTGTTTCACAACGTTCCTAATATTTTATTCCTTCAAAGAAATTTTTAGTAAAACAATAAAGTTGTGAACAGTGTAGTTGGATCTTCTGGCACTAGGAGGGAATCAAACCTAAGATCTGGTGCTAGGTGGGGATGGAACCTGTGACCTTTGGATCTACGTTAAACTTCCCTTATTTCTCAGAAACATTCCAATTTCAGCAAATAAATTAAAATCTGACTTAATAGAAACTATAAAGCTCTTATACTTTGTGAGTAGCATCTTCCTCATCTTTTCTCTCATTTCCTGTTTTTTCCTTGTTGTTCCTCTTTTTCTTTCTTCCCTCCCTCTTCCCCTTTTTCCTCTTCTCCCCCCCCTTACAGACTATTGCTCCCCAGCTTTTTTGGGATGGCTCTCGCAATAAAATTGAAATATGTTGTGTATGGCTTTAAAACCTGTAAATGGCTGGAAATCAAACCTGGGCAAAATGATTGCACTGCTACACAACGTTCACTGCAAATCTTATAACTCAGACTGAAAATAAGTGACTTAATGGCTTCCAGTACCTATGAGATAACAAGTAAGCAAGTAACCACACTGCACTGCACTGCACTGCTAAGATATAAATGATAGTTAAAAAGTAACATTACTAAAAGAAAACTACTGCGATGGCTGGAGTGTTTTGGACTATGGTGATGTTGCCTACATGCATGCTGCCTCTAGTACTCTCCACCTGTTAGATTATGTGTACCATAGTGCTCTGCGCTTTTTAGCAAACTCTTATTTCCGTACTCATTGTACGCTCTATGAACTGGTAGGCTGGCCGTCACTAAGTCTACGTAGACAACTTCATTTGTATATTTTTCTACACAAGGCCATGTTGCGGGCATATTTTTGTAATCTCCTCAAGCTGAATTCTAGCTGTTTTCATCTCCATTCCACCAGGTGGTGCTCTTACCAGGTTCCGAGGGTTTTTACTGAGCTGGGGAAGAAAGCCTTCTCTTACTTTGCTCCATGGTCTTGGAACAACTTGCAAAACTTGCTCCATCTAAATGATCTAGTCCCATTAAATGAATTCAAGGCCATGTTAAAATGTCATGTATTTCAAAAATGTAACTGCCACATGTGACCTGTTCCTTTTCTCTATGTGTGGTTTTGTCTATGCTGTATTTTCTGTTTATATTGTAAATGGTGTGCAGTCTTGGCCAGGTCTCCCTCGGAAAATAGATTTAGCGGCATATGAGCTAGCACAGACATACACACTTCCCCTTCTTGTGTATGTGACAACACAGGATCCCCAGGAGGGACTTTCAGTGATAGAGTGCACTTTCAGTCTCAATGCCCAGATGTATTACAGGATTTGAAGTGAACATTGTATTTCCCAGTGATGGTGGTATAGCGGTGAGCATAGCTTCCTTCCAAGCAGTTGACCTGGGTTTGATTCCCAGCCATCGCAGCAGCTTTCTTTGAGTGATGTTACTTGCTTTTTTTACAAGAAGTCAGCAGAAAGGTTACTTGCCCAAAACTGGTTTGATAAAACATTAGATCTCTTTGGGCTGCATGATTATGGCCAAGATTATAATCACGATCATTTTGATTATTGAAATCACGAATATTTATTTCATACTCTAAAGTGCTGGAAAGGAAGGTTTTGCCAATTGTTGAATCTGAAGTTGACAAGGAACATTCAAAGCAAGGTGATTGATGGATGTTGCTAGTTACTTCACCATGTTCAGCCCAAAGTACATCACATTTGTTGGCTTCCAGCTATTTGATGCTATATATATATGTGCAAATGGCAGTGGTGTGATTTGAACCCAAGCCTCCAGAGAGACTGGAGCCTTGATCCAGCGCCTTAGACCAGTCGGCCACACTACAAGCAAGCAGCCGCCATCCACATTGTCACAAACACCGGCATCGTAACTAATGATATGCTTGTTAATGTTATTGGAAAAGAAACCTTTGCAAGGAAAAAGCCAATACTTTATTAAAAACTGCCAATTCTTTATTAAAAATTGTTATCACTCTTTGTCATTTTTCTCTGTACCATAGCAGTGCAAGCATTTTGCCAAGATTCAATTTCCAGCCACCGCCATGTTTTGAACCCATATACAACATAAATATGACATATTTCACCCAGGTTTCTTCTCAAACCCCGGCATCTCCATCAAGTGTTATTGTCCAGTTTATAAAAGAGCTGCGGTAGCTCTTATTCTGAAAGAGAAAAGTATTTTAAGGCAATCTCCTTGTGGGCATGAGAAAAATCTGTCTCAATGTCCACATGTGTTGCAAGATTTGCAATTAACAGTGCATTGTCCAGTGATGGTGGCATAGTTGTCAGCATAGCTACCTTCCAAGCAGTTGACCGGTGTTGGATTCCCAGCCATCGCAGTAGCTTTCTTTTAGTAATGTTACTTTTTAACTATCATTTATATCTTAGCAGTGCAAGCATTTTGCCCAGGTTTGATTTTCAGCCACCACAGTTGCATTTACAGGTTTTGAAGCCATATACAACATTAACATTACATGTTTTAGCCAGGTTTCTCCTTGTATTCAGTGATATTTTAATTTCCTTGCGGTAGTAATCCCAAAAGGATTAATAGAGATAAGTCTAAGTCTTTCTCAGGAAATAGTCAAACATTTTTGATAATCTTCAGGGGATGTAGCTCAGTGGTAGAGCGCATGCTTTACATGTATGAGGACCTGGCATCTCCAACAGGTATTATGGTAGAGTCTTTAAAAGAGCTGCAAAGATATTACCTCCTGCTGTAATCTGACTGGTAGGGTTATGGAGCACAGTGGTAGACTAAGACCTCCTGTGACACAAACTAAGCGGTATGCTCTCTCTTTCATATCTCAGGCTATCAGATAGCAACACAAGCACTTTAAATGTAGGATAATACTGTAATGTAGTATATGTACTGTAGTGTAGTATATTTATTGTATTACGCTCCAGTTTTTATGGGTGTTACGGCGGGTATGAGCACCGTAGTTTCCATTTTTATAAATAAACGTGCCATGCCATGCCATTAAGTTCACTCATCAGCAGGTGGAGACATTTCACTTCATACACTTGCAGCAACAGACACTTTGTTAAACATCAACAGAATGGAAATAGCCTTACTGATATTACAAAGCAGATGAATCAGCAGAGGCTGGTTCCGATCCATCGACCTTTGGGTTATGTGCCCAGCACGCTTCCGCTGCGCCACTCTGCTCTGCTGTTCATGCTGGAAAAACAGCTGTGAGCATGATTTTGGAGCCTCCCTCATCCAAGGAATGACACGCCAGAGCTAGGTTGGTAACAAGCACTTCTGGGACATGGATGCACACAAATGGAAAGATAAAGGAGAGAGGAGCTCAGTTTGTCAAAGGAAGTCCCCCAGCAGTCTAAAACTATTACAGTGTAACTAAGAGAGACAGGGTAAAGAGAGGAGCCTGGTCGGGCGAGAACTCTCCCCTGCTGGACTGGGCTCTACTGCACTGCCTTCCTGTAGTTTTTATTATATTATTGATTATGTGGTAAATTAATCTGACGAAAAAATCTTTGTCCTTTATAGTTCTAGTTTTTTTTTACCCTCATGACCCAGAGGTTGATTGATTGAAACCATCCTCTGCTAGCTCTATTTTGCTGCTGACACAATGGTAGACACTCTGAAGGGGTGATGCATCAAGAGACTATGACCCTCAACCTGATTTCCATGGTGAGATGAATCGTGATATAACTGCTGGAAAAGTTGTTGACAGCACCATGATAAGTAATGTTCTCGAGGAAAATGATGTTCCGGCAGTGTATTGTACATTTTGACATGTACACATCCACTACCCTGTCAGGACCCTGTAGTAATGCTGTCTTTCCAGTGATGTGATTGATATGTGGTTGGGCTGTATACAGGTTTTGAGCATATCCATCGGTTGCATGGACGGGACTTCTATACCCCGGTTCTACCGCCTGATCACTGTCTTGTCTTTGTCGTTCAACGACTATTTGGGCTCACACCTAGACATACCCTAAGCCGAAAAATCACACTACACCTCAAAAGTGCTCTCAAGCACTCCCAGCTGTGCGTTTGCAGAAGACATCCTTGTTTTCTTTAAGCTTGGGAAAAGGCTTTAGCTTATGACTTAACACCATTGTGCTTCTCATTCGTGTGTTCACTTCAGTTATGTATTGAAGCACATCCTTAGAGCTAATGGCCCTCATTTATCAACCTAACGTAGAAATCCAGCGCAGATATGAGCGCAGAAATCCTCTTACGACAGGCTTTACGTGAGATTCATGAAACGTTCGTATCACACTAATCAGAGTGTAAGAATGATTGTACATTGATAAATGCAGCGTCCGGAAACGATCGTAATTTAAATATCACGCCCCAATATATTCTCAGTTTTGAGACCTCGCCCCTGCTATTTACAACATGGCCAGACATAATCCGGCTAAGAAACGGCACTTTTCAGCGGTGGAGAATGAAACCCTGACATCTCAGGTGCTCTGGTGCCGCCAGCTACCACCAGGGCCAGGAGAATATGCCGTCTAAGAATGCAAACCTACCCAATGAGGTTGAAGAGAGTGAAGCCACTGAGGAGGAGAAGAAGACACTGGAAAAACAGATGATTTGCTTTTTTTGACAGAAAAGGCATTTATGTTGATAGAGGGACATTGATGATTGTCATACTTATTATTATTACACAGTTAAAGCTGTAAGCTTACTTTAAACTAGATGTGGAAAGTTGAAAGGTTTCTCTTTCTCACCTGTTCTGTCGCTTAAAAACAGTTTCCAGCGAGATTTGAACTCAGATCGCTGGATTCAAAGCCCAGAGTGCGAACCATTACACCATGGAACTTTTAAAAGAGCTGCAAGGGTTTGATAGGCAGTTTCTATCATAATATCCACATGTATGCTATTGAAGGCACACAATATCACAACGAAGATGAAAAACCTACAATTTTTTGGCCAACTTTAGTCATTTAGTTAGCTAAGCGTTCAGAGGATGTGGGGAAAAAGCAAGTCAAGAACAGGTTTTAAAGGACTTGCCACAGACAGTGAATACAGCAGTAGATATGTCTACTGTGTAGAAAAACATGGTAACTTTACATCTTTTGCAATACAGGCTAAATCCCATGGTGGGAATCAAGATCCACCAATGTTTCTTTCCACAATGTCCAAGGAATGTTCATAACCTATTCAATTGCATTAGTAATACCAGACATGAGAAAAGTGCAAACCGCAGTACACTGCCTGTGTCTGTGGATCCTCGTAGAGGAATCTTGATATATTTATTGATATGCTCCCTTATTTGAACCATAAAAGAGATAAAAATGTTTTATCAAACCGGATTGGGCAAGTAACCTTTTGTACTGACTTCTTCACGAACATCACTCAAAGAAAGCAACTGCGATGGTTGGGAATCAAACCCAGGTCAACTGCATGGAAGGTAGCTATGCTCAACACTATACAACCATGACTAGGCAATAAAAAAAATTTCACTTCAAATCTTGCAACACATCTGGGCATTGAGACAGATTTTTGCATCAGGTACCATAAATGCAAGGAGGTCACAACAACCCACAAAACTGTGCTATTCAAATTGCTGACAAATTCTTCTCAGCTGCTGAGTAAAGCAGGACATGGTTGAAGTGAACAAAGTGGTTAGACACTTGTTAAGTAAATTTTCCACTTTATTGCATTTGTAATAATTGTTGCATCATTTCTTTTTAATCTGTGAGAATAAGAGCTTTTGCAGAAAAATTTCACTGCAAATCTTGTATCACATCTAGGCATTGAGACTGAAAATAAATGCTCAGAGATGCATTGGTGGAGACGGGTGGCTTCCAGTACCTATGAGATAATACAACATTGATCATTAAGGGACATCTGCGATTTGGTCTAATTTGGTGTGTCATTGTTTTACTACCACCATTATGGGATGCCTGTCGTCGGCAGGATTTGGATTTTAGCGGGGCTACCCCAATGAATTTCTAGTCCATCGCCTTAAACACTCGACCACGACAACCCAAAACATTTGAACGACTGTTCATAACCTATTCAATTGGATTAGTAATACCAGAAACGGGCAAAGTGCGAACCGCAGTGCACATCCTGTGTCTGTGGATCCTCATGGAGGCAGCTTGATTGATTGATTTGCTCCCTTATTTGAAACATAAAAGAGATGTCTTAGCATTTTTCAACCAGTAACCATAGACAATATCCCTTTTCAACGTTTCTTTATGGAGGACATCCTAGACTTCAGAGGTCAGCAAAACTACCCCAACAAGTAGCACTTACTGCACACAAAACTTAAGTCAGTGCTTGTGTTTGGGTAGTTCTTCTGCCAGATGAATGCATTTTACTAGTGTTGGGAAGAATTGTGAAATGGACTGTCTCTGCATTTGTTCAGATATATTTTTGATGATGAACTTACTACCAGGACAACCCCAAAGAGAAGCATTATTATGAACACAATAATCATCAGGGTCTCCATTTGAGACGTTCTGAATGTGACTACAATAAAATCCAATGACTTTATTGATCGCGGGGGGAGAAAGAACATAACGACTTTGGGGAAGGACTCGCCAGAGCTAGGTTAGAAACAAGCAGTTCTGGGACATGAAATCACACAAATGGAAAGATAAAGGAGAGAGGAGCTCAGTGTGTCAAAGGAAGTCCCCCGGCAGTCTAAAACTTTCACAGTGTGACTAAGAGAGACAGGGTAAAGAGAGGAGCCTGGTCAGGCTAGAATTCTCCCCTACTGGATCAAGCTGTATTGCACCGCCTTCCTCTAGTTTTATTATATTATATGGTAATTAATCTGACGACTATGAAGAGAAGTAGAGAAGAGAAGGGGTAGCATGTCTGCGGACATACACCCTCCCGCGCTGGTCTAGGCGAACGACGCGACTCCCTAACAATAAGCTAAATCAAAGAGGAGAGTTTTTAGTTTACTCTTAAATGTGATGACGGTGTTTGCTTAAACTTGTGCACACAAGGTCAGACCAGAAATCCTAAGACTGCAGCTATGGCACGGTTCTGGATGGAATCAAGCTCAGAAGATTGAAGATCTTACCCTCTGATCTTGAAGTACTTGGGTCTTTGACCCTGCCACCAACCTATGCTTTTATCCAGACCTTTTAAAAACGTTTTCACCTTGAGCAAGAACAAGTGTATGTTATAACAAATCGTCGCTCTCTCATTCCAGTGAGTCCAGTGCGTGGGCTGGCTTTTGGCGAACCCTCAAATCTTTGGGGAAACATTAATCAATGTTTCATTAGGGCTCTCCCAAACAGACTACATGAGTTGTCATGGATAGTGACTCATCTGATCCTCAGGTCCGTTATGCACTCGTTATGGGCATGTCAGCACACAATGTGAGGCATTTGCTTTGGGAGTGCAGCGCTGCCAGAGACCTGTGGGCAACGGCCTGGCTCCTTGCAATTCTGGTACTTACCAGCAAGGGAAGTCCCTTGCAATCTAAAACTGTATATCCTATTGTCTCTGGACCAATAGTTGTCAGTTGGAGGGGTAATGACTCTTTACGGTAAATATGCAAAAGAAGATGTTCACAAATTCAGCCCAGTTAAATGCTCAGCCCATATTCACACAGACCTAAACCTACTCACTTAATGCTGGTTTCTAGGGTGTGACGAGACGCTTACTCCCCGAGACGAGACACATCACGAGATTGGGTTCACGAGAACGAGACGTGTCGAGATTTTTAAAAAAAATTTAAAGAAATCCTCGATGAAATATATGAATGGAAAATATTTTTTTTTTATTCAACTGAAAAATCACAAAATGCCCAACAATTTAGGTGCATTTTGAAATCAACTATTAATGATGAATGTTATTTAACTTTTTTTTAAAACTTTTTTAATTCAAAATGTTGCCACACAAATGATTTAAAAGTGGCAGGGGGATCTTCAATATTATTTCACGCTCCATCACGCTGACATCACGTAGCCTCACGAGACAACTTTTCACCTCAACAAGAAATCTCGTCACATTTTAATCTCGCGAGATCTCGTAAAACGAGATCTAGTCACACCCTTACTGGTTACGATATTCTAAAATGAACAATGCCAGAGAAAAATGACAAAGTGTGATAACCTTTTTTAGTATGTAAGTATTGGCTTTTCCCTTGCAAACGTTTTGTTCCAATAACATTAAAAAGCATTGCGTTAGTTACGTTCCTTGTGTTTGTCACGATTTGGGGAAGTGATATTTGCAGGTAGTATGGCCGAGCAGTCTAAGGCGCTGGATTAAGGCTCCAGTCTCTCTGGAGGCGTGGGTTCAAATCCCACCACCACCGTTTGCTGAAATGTTACAAACATTGGTTCCCCTTGCTGTGGATTGACTAAACCCTCCTTTCCAGCACCTTGGAGTAGAGTTTACCAAGGTGGCTGAGCAGTGTGAAACTCCTGTAATGGGCAGATGCCATTCTACTTGAAGAGGGGAGCAACCCCCCTGGTCTGCCACTCCTTAGGCACTGCCACAGACCTCCACGCAATGTTGAAGAGGTGTGTCAACCAAGACAGCCTCTCCTTACAATATTTCTCAACGAATTTAATCAATCCCTGGGGCTTTGCCACTGTCGAGTTCTTTAAACAGTAAAACTAAGTTACAATAAGGGTATTTTTACTACTGTAAAACTAAGTTACAGTAAGGGTATTATACTGTAGAAAAACATGTACAGTTGTGATACTGTAATCAGGAAGTTAAAGCACGGTGCCAGTAAGTTAACACAAATTTACAGTGTTCAGACAAACCTCATCAACTTTCTTTCTTGTAAAAAAACCAACTTCCTGGACTTTCTTTACAATATAGTCTATAATTGTCCTTTGCTTCCAAATTCCCATTTTTCATGGGCTGAAT
>NW_023266767.1:46529-54223 GCF_013103735.1 Etheostoma cragini
GTTTTGAAGTATAGCAAATGTGAAGAGTAGGGTAAATTACTGAAATGATATTTAGCTGGAACAAGTTCATTATATGTGCCATGAAACAGCAGAAACATTTGATTAACCGCAATTGCATTGTCCTTAGGCTTGAGTTTGCCAGTTGGCGGCACAAATGAAAGACATGATGATGAGCTGCAGAGGAGAATGATTAGAGGTAAGAAAGTTAGTGACAGAATCTTTTAAGAGCAACTTACAGACACTAACGGGATTTATTTTGTACTACAGATGTGTCTCCCAATAATATCTCCGTGAAGAGGGCCTTTGCACTTCTCCAGTCAATGGAGTCCAAGTTGATCCGAGCCGCTAAAGAAGGTGAGCAGAAAATTAAGGTTATGTTGTCTGGCTTTTGGATTAGCAATTCCTACCCATGTTTAATTTACGCTATATGACCATACAATTTGGGCATACAGCTGGCTTCTCAAATTATTCAGACATTTATATATTTAAAGAATACAACAATTATTGATTACGGACCTCGGCCTATAGCCACATCATTCACACTGTAATGTATATTGCAAGTGTCCAACAGTAAAACGAAAAATGAGTTAAAATTCAACTGTTTTTAAATTATGTGGCAATTTTCTCTCAAAAGCAACACTACAGCTAAGGTAGCTCTGTAGAGATCATGGAATTTTCCAAACCAAGTAAATGCAGCACATGAACAACACTGCTGTGCTAGTTTTATCTCAAATTCTGTAATGTTGTAAAACTTCATTGGTAATTAGGCCGGTGAAGTATTTTGGTGCAATTTAAGTCTTAAAAGGAAGTCTTAATAATTTCCTTTTTAATAAACAAAGAAGCCTTAGTGGTAAATTCTTTAAATTATTAACGTCAAGGGTAGTTGGAACTTAACGACTTCGACATATTTTTCAGCACAACTGGAAACCAATGAAGTGGAAGCTGAGGCAGCTATTAAAAAACTTGCAGATGTTTAATTGGCCCTGAACGGACCCGAACAGCTCAAAACCTGCCTGACGCTGGGCGACCAGCCCGCCAACCAGACGTCCGCCAACGTGACGCTGGGCGACCAGCCCGCCAACCAGACGTCCGCCAACGTGACGCTGGGCGACCAGCCCGCCAACCAAGAACTGCTAAGTTCTTCATTCCTAATATCATGTCTCAGACATTAGTTCTAGATAAAAATGCTAGTTGTCAGAAAGTCACCAGGTTGGCAATGTGCTTGACAATGGCAATACATTGCGCAGGATGTGAAGGCAGTGTGCGATACAGGCCAAATCCCATGGTGGGAATCAAGATCCACCAATGTTTCTGTCCACAATGTCCACCTGAATCCAGAAATGTCCCTGCCAGAGGGAAAATAGACTGATAACTGACTTCATGGTCTAAACATGTCAAATATTGCCGTACAATCCCCACATTGAGTCCAGATGTGTCCGTTTTGGTTTATGGTCCATGTTATTACCCCAAAAGATCACTACTAGGCCAAGGGCAACTGGACTTTGTAAAAGGTTCTTATCTGACAGTTGAAAGCTGTGGGGAAAGGGGGGTTCCAAAGCTAAAAGACCATTCAACAAGCAATTCTGATGCACTATACTGGCCCATTCAGGATGAGCACTGTATACTCTGACTGCAGCAACACAAGTTTACATTTCAGTGACATTTCATTTCAGTTTCAACAATTGTTTAAGCTGCTGCCAAAGTAAAACATCTGTGTGCAACCAATGTCCACTATTGAATTAAGTTAATCCAACATGTTCTTTTTTTCAGTGTGGGCACAGACCCTCTGGTCCCCTTTTTCAAAGAGGGGAACCACCACCCCGGTCTTCCACTCCTTAGGCACTGCCACAGACCTGTTGAAGAGGCGTAGTAACACTTAAAAATATGTTTTTCTTGCCTAAATTTTTACCCTTAAAGTGCTGCTGTTTCCACATGCTTTGGCCCTCTGGGATGACCCTGAGTTCATTGGGAAGTTAACAGTCTCAACTTGTTGTTTCTAGTGGCAGTGTGACACTAGCCCTTACTGACACAGAGCTACAGAGGTTAGAACACAGAATTTCTATTTCCGTCAAAGTAAATCATCTGAAAAATTAATAAAAAGCACTACTGTAAGCATATTATAGGGGCTATATACTAAAATAGTACTCTAGCCACATGTCTCACTTAGAACAGAAAAAATCCAGAAAACAATGACTTATAAAATGGATTTTATATGAATGTATTTCTACAGATATGTCTGTGCGTTTGTCTTATTTCTTATTTCTAAAAAAGCCAAAAAAGTGCTAAATACAAAACTTCTGAAATACAAAAACACATCCACATCACTCACAGGTATGTCTGAAAGAAGTACATACATAGATTTATAGAAATAAGTAATCATAATTTTATGAAATGGTGAAATGCCATCAGAAGTCCATATTTTTGCCTTCAGACAGCTGTAAGAGATCACAGGAATAGTTTTTGTTGGCCATGTTTGGTATCAATCAACTCTTCTTTTTATTGGCTACACAGGGATGCCAGTTTTATGATCTTATCTTCTAATTCGTGGGCTCCACTGTCAATCTTTCCCACGTGGGCCCAATGGGGAGTGTGAGATTTCATTTGCTTAGCTTGGGGGTATCTTGAGATACACTGATCCTATTGGCTGGGAACAACGTTCATTGCAAACTGCACAAGCCAGAGAATGTAACGGTGTCTTTGGTTTCTCTATAGCGTGCCCACGGGAAAAGATACACACGATAGAAACCAAGAAATGATGCACTATCTAGATTTCTCTACGTCAAAACTTGGGCTGAAACTACTAGATTGTGAAGGGACCAGATAATTATGGATTACAAGGCTTAGATATTCTAATACCTTAGGGTGTTTTCGATGTAAGAAACTAAGGTTTTTGGCGATCTTTTACCGCTGTGATTAAAGACACGAGGAGACAGGTAGGAAACACACACTCGATTAGACTCAAATCTTTGTTTCTTTACTTCAGAACATGATTATCACTGTTGTGAGTCACCTTATTGCTTCGTGTGTGGGCTCAATGGAATCAGGAGACGTTAAGCTTTCAAATGATGTATGGCCTGAGCGTGTTTATGACGGTTTAATGCTTACAATTTATGAAAGAAGTCAGCACTTCCAAAAAACAGCGAGTTTATTTCCCGTGGACGGGAACCGTCCGCCCAAGAACATACCTGCTGTAACAACCATAAAAAAGAGCATGAATACAGTTAAATAGATCTACTACAATGAAAACTGTACAATATGTACAAAGTGCTTGTTTGTGTCACAGGAGGTCTATCACTACATCCCACAACCCTACCAGTCAGATTACCACAGGAGCTAATATCTCATGTAGCTCTTTTAAAGACTCTACCATAATACCTGCTGGAGATGCCAGGTCCTCATACATGTAAAGCATGCGCCCTACCACTGAGGTGCATCCCCTGAAGATTTTTTAAAATTGTTTTCTGAGATATCTTTATTAATCCTTTTGGGATAACTCCCACAAGGATATTGAAATATCACTGAATAAAAGAAGAAATCCGGGTAAAACATGTAATATTAAATATGGCTTCAAAACCTGTAAATACAACTGTTGGACAATACAACGTTCACTGCAAATCTTGTAACACAGACTGAAAATAAATACTAAGAGACACATTGGTGGAGACTGGTGGCTTCCAGTACCTATGAGATAATACAAAAAGCAGTGCTATACCTGTTTGGACAAATGTTCATAAACGTTTCAATTGGTTAGTAGTAGTTACCAGACACAAGCAAAGTGCAAATCGTAGTGTGCTGCCTGTGTCTGTGGATCCTCTTGGAGGCAGCTTGATTGATTGATATGCTCCCTTATTTGTACATTAATTGGAAATTGAAATTGGACAAGCAACCTTTCTGGTTACTTCTTGACAAATAAAGCAAGTAACCACACAATGAAAATTGCTGCGATGGCTGGGAATCGAACCCAGGTCAACTGCTTGGAAGGCAGCTATGCTCACCACTATACCACCATCGCTGGAGAACCCAGTGAATGTCCTCAAAGGTTGGATTTTTCCTTTTTATTAAATAAAGGCATTTAGATAATTTTCCAAAAGATGATTGTTTAAATTCCTCTGTTTAGTCAACTGAAGCATGGGTTCCTAAACACATACATACCACTGTATGCATGAATACCTGCATGCATTTCAAAATGTAGGCCAAGTATGTACTTAAAAAAAAGAAACAGAGCCGTATTGACACAAAAAAAGAAGTTTACAGCAGAAAGCACCATTTTAAGAACACACAGCAGACCTACAATGAAATCATAATTGGGTCAACATTGTGGAAATATCTTCAAAACACCATGGAACCACTGCTCTGAAAGGCAACATTGGTTTGCCAGGCAGCTTCTTCCATGATATTAACACTTATGCTATTGGAGGCACACAACAATTACTGGCTAACTAAAGTCATTTAGTAATCTAAGCGTTCACACAGGATGTGGAACAAGAAAAGTCAAGAATAGGTTTTAAAGCTCTTGCCAAAAACAATGAATACAGCAGTACTTGCAATTCAGTATCTTTGTGCAAATTAATGTCCACTTTAATGTAGAGAATAGCTGAGTTCAAGCTTCCCAATAACATATCTCTGAAATTAGTTCTAGAGGGAAACAATTCATGTAAGAAGTGGGGTTTGAACACTAAAAAATAATACACAATAAAAAAATCAACCTCTACACTGTCCACATCTAGGCTAACAGGTAAAACGGGTTCTTGGATGTTTGACTGAAAAAAGTATGTTGGTGGTGGCATGTTGAGCTGTGACTTGTACTTTATGTTAACTGAAAGGAGCTCCAAATTTAGACTTAGTTGAACATATTGAAAATATTTCCACACTCTTGACCCAAATGTCAGTCTATTTCCCATCTAGTAGGCACATGTCTGGACACAGGTGGACATTTTGGACAGAAACAATGGGGGATCTTCATTCCCACCACAGGATTTAGCCTGCATTGCACATTGGGGTACAGACTCGGTAGATGCCTTCACATCCCGCGCAATGTATTGCCATTGTCAAGCACATTTCCACACAGGTGACTTTCTTCCGTGTCCCCATCAACCCATATATTTGGGCTGACAATAGGGAAACCTTCCTTTGATAACTATGACCTGGATGACTGAGAACCTACTATATCATGACATAGTTGACTTACCATATTATTATTTCTGTGAGAGATCCTACTAGACGTTGGATTATTCAGTTAGGATGGCTGAGTGGTCCAAGGTGCTGCGTTCAGGTAGCAGTCTCTACTGGAGGCGTAGGTTCAATATTGAGGATGTTGTTTTTGTTTTGTTTGTTGTGGTGGTGTAGCTTGGGGGGTGATGAGATAATTGACACAATCATCAGGGTGACACAATCATCAGAACACATTTGCTCACTGACTTTCAACAGTACATTCCCTTACCTACTTCACATACACTCCTTTGGTGGCTTGGCCATTCTTATCAAATATGGCTGCCAGAAATGAGGCAATGAGAAGGAGTGGGCTGGCGTTGTCAAACTGCTGAAGGGAGAGACCTGCCAGGTACTTATACATCTTCTGCAGACTATCTGCTGGAAAGGATTGATCCGCCAAGCCTAGGCGAGCTAACCCGTTACTCCCAATACTGCCAGTCAGTACACTGTATGTTTAGCTTATACAAGGTAAAAGACAAATTAAGAGTTAACAGGACTGCTACTCGTGTAGGTGCTGTGGCTTAGTTGGTTAAAGTGCCTGTCTAGTAAACAGCAGATCCTGGGTTCAAATCCCAGCAGCACCTTGTTGGTGGAAACATTACCTCTGTTGGTGTGTCATCATCACCTCTGAGGATGAACCTGGAGCTGTGGCCACCAGGAACTCGTTGTAAACAACTAAACAGAGTGCTGTAATGTGGTCTTTGGATCATTTATGTGAATCTAGCCATATCTATACAACAGAAAAGCATCCAAAATGCAAAGGCATATAGATTCTTCTTTCAGCTGCATATCCCAATATAGTCAACTAATATCAAATAATAAATGTATTAATTTTTATTGCAGCAGCATCAAAGATGTTAAATCAGGCTGTCAGTGCCCAAAGTGCCTTGGCTAGTAAAGTTCATGTTTATTTGACCTCTGACCTCAGTCAGCATCACATGCACCTGAAACCCCACCCAACAGTGATGTCACAGGGTCCTGGTGTACACCTGGGCCACAATCAGCCCCAACAAAACAAGGTTGAAAAGCATTGAAAAATGGGTTCAATCTAAGGTATGGCTTTCATGCAAGAATATATTGAGCTAGTGACCAGGGTTCCCACCATCCATCCATCTTTGTTGAGCAGCTCCAGCACGGGACCCCAAACTTCCCTTTTCCGAGCGACTTGGGGAGTGTGAGGCCAAGCTAGGTTGGAGATATAATCCCTCCACTTAGTCCAAAACCTCCTCCCAGCTGGACGTTCCTGGACCATCGCCCTAGGGAGGCCCCCAGGATGCATCCCTACCAGATGTCTGAACCACTTGGTGGACCGAGCTTCACTGGCTCTATGAGGGTGATGAGATGTGGATGATCAGCACCAATGAGAAGGAGTGGGCTGGCGTTCTTGACTGGCCTTCTATACCCTTGCCAACAAAGAGCACAACTGTCTGCATACAATGGTGTGAGAATGTAGATATTGCTCTTATTGAACGTAGTGCTAGATAAACCATCCATGACATTTTCATTTGATAGTCAACAATCAGGGAAAGCCGGAAAATATCAGTAGAGTTGACATTCAGAGTTCCCACTATGCTTTCACAACAACAAGGCCCTACTGTTACCAAGTGGCCGTGATCGTATAGTGGTTAGTACTCTGCGTTGTGGCCGCAGCAACCCCCGGTTTGAATCTTACCATTTCGCATTGATAGGAACTGGACAGCTCAGGATAAAGGTCCTGCAGGAGGCCCCACATGTTGGACTACAACAAAGATTTGACTGGCTTTGTGTACACTTGCCAACAAAGATCAACACTGTTTGCATAGAATGGTATGAGAAGCCAGGTACTCCCAATGCTTTTTGAACGGTATATCAGAACAGCTGTCAATGATTTGTTTGTTTGTGGTCTTGTGTGTATTTCTTTTTAGTTTTACACATTTTTGTGCCTTTATATGTGTGTGACATTTAAGTTATGGTTCCAATGGTTGATAATGGTTTGTTAATCTGTATATATTTTAAAGTTTTTGCCTGTTACGTTTAATTTATTGGGAAATAAAGACAGATTTTTTGTTAACAAAATGTTTTTCTGAACTTCAATGACATTCAAAACAATGCAGTCACAATGGTTGGTAAAATTTCAGACAAACTAACAATTTGGTCTTCAATCTCAATAAAAACAATGTTGGGAAACAAAAGTCTGCAAGGGGGGGAAGGGGAAAAAGGGGAGGAGGGAGGGAAGCAGGAGGAAAAAAGAAGGAAAAAAGAGGAAATGAGAGAAAAGATGAGAAAGATGCTAAATTACCCACAAAGTGTAAGAGTTTCTATTAAGTCAGATTTTAATTTAATTGCTAAAATTGGAATGTTTCTGAGAAATAAGGGAAGTTTAATGTAGATCCAAAGGTCACAGAACGTTCCCCACCTAGCACCAGCAGTGTCCATCCATCCATCTTCGACCGCTTATCCGGTATCGGGTCGCGGGGGCAGCAGCTCCAGCAGGGGACCCCAAA
>NW_023266767.1:54323-54489 GCF_013103735.1 Etheostoma cragini
CATGTCTTTCATTTGTGCCACCAACCGGCAAACTCAAGCCTAAGGACAATGCAATTGCGGTTAATCAAATGTTTCTGCAGTTTCATGCCACATATAATGAACTTGTTCCAGCTAAATATCATTTCAGTAATTTACCCTACTCTTCACATTTGCTATACTTCAAAAC
>NW_023266767.1:54700-54850 GCF_013103735.1 Etheostoma cragini
GTAGCACAGCTGTTGCTGATCAGCTCTAATTGGCCCTCTCTACAAAATCAGTGCTAGTTGAGATTCAGCCCATGAAAAATGGGAATTTGGAAGCAAAGGACAATTATAGACTATGTTGTAAAGAAAGTCCAGGAAGTTGGGTTTTTTTAC
>NW_023266767.1:54860-55101 GCF_013103735.1 Etheostoma cragini
GTCAATGAGGTTTGTCTGAACACTGTAAATTTGCGTCATCTTACTGGCACGTGCTTTAACTTCCTGATTACAGTATCATAACTGTTTATGTTTTTCTACAGTATAATACCCTTATTGTAACTTAGTTTTACAGTAGTAAAAATACCCTTATTGTAACTTAGTTTTACAGTTTAAAGAACTCCACAGTGGCAAAGCCCCAGGGATTGATTAAATTCGTTGAGAAATATTGTAAGGAGAGGCT
>NW_023266767.1:55111-55471 GCF_013103735.1 Etheostoma cragini
ACACACCTCTTCAACATTGCATGGAGGTCTGTGGCAGTGCCTAAGGAGTGGCAGACCAGGGTGGTTGCTCCCCTCTTCAAGTAGAATGGCATCTGCCCATTACAGGAGTATCACACTGCTCAGCCACCTTGGTAAACTCTACTCCAACGTGCTGGAAAGGAGGGTTTAGCCAATCCTCAGCAAGGGAGGAACCAATGTTTGTAACATTTCAGCAAACAGCGGTGGTGGGATTTGAACCCACACCTCCAAAGAGACTGGAGCCTTAAGCCAGCGCCTTAGACCGCTCGGCCATACTACCTGCAAATATCACTTCCCCAAATCGTGACAAACACAAGGAACGTAACTAACGCAATGCTTTTT
>NW_023266767.1:55487-55727 GCF_013103735.1 Etheostoma cragini
TTAATGTTATTGGAACAAAACGTTTGCAAGGGAAAAGCCAATACTTACATACTAAAAAAGGTTATCACACTTTGTCATATTTCTCTGGCATTGTTGATTTTAGAATATCGCATTAAGTGAGTAGTTTTAGTTCTGTGTGAATATGGGCTGAGCATTTACCTCGGCTGAATTTGTGAACATCTTCTTTTGCGTATTTACTGTAAAGAGTCATTACCCCTCCAACTGCCAACTGTTGTTCCA
>NW_023266767.1:55925-56117 GCF_013103735.1 Etheostoma cragini
AAGCATAGGTTGGTGGCAGGGTCAAAGACCCAAGTACTTCAAGATCAGAGCGTAAGATCTTCAATCTTCTGAGGTATGGTTCCATCCAGAACCGTGCCATAGCTGCAGTCTTAGGATTTCTGGTCTGACCTTGTGTGCGCAAGTTTACGCAAACACTGTCATCACATTTAAGAGTAAACTAAAAACTCTCCT
>NW_023266767.1:56127-56282 GCF_013103735.1 Etheostoma cragini
GCTTATTGTTAGGGAGTCGCAGCGTTCGCCTAGACCGGCGCGGGAGGGTTATGTCCGCAGACGTGGTACCCCTTCTTTTCTCTACTTCTCTTCATAGTCGTCAGATTAATTACCATATAATATAATAAAACTAGAGGAAGGCGGTGCAATACAGC
>NW_023266767.1:56441-56630 GCF_013103735.1 Etheostoma cragini
TTGTTTCCAGACGCTGCATTTATCAATGTACAATCATTCTTACACTCTGATTAGTGTGATACGAACGTTTCATGAATGTCACGTAAAGCCTGTCGTAAGAGGATTTCTGCGCTCATATCTGTGCTGGATTTCTATGTTAGGTTGATAAATGAGGGCCATTAGCTCTAAGGATGTGCTTCAATAAATAAC
>NW_023266767.1:56640-56940 GCF_013103735.1 Etheostoma cragini
GAAGCACAATGGTGTTATGTCATAAGCTAAAGCCTTTTCCCAAGCTAAAAGAAAACAAGGATGTCTTCTGCAAACGCACAGCTGGGAGTGTTTGAGAGCACTTTTGAGGTGTAGTGGGATTTTCCGGCTTAGGGTGTGTCCAGGTGTGAGCCCAAATAGTCGTTGAACGACAAAGACAAGACAGTGATTAGACCGTAGAACCGGGGTATAGAAGTCCCGTCCATGCAACCGATGGATATGCTCAAAACCTTTACACAGCCCAACCACATATCAATCACATCACTGGAAAGACAGCATTAC
>NW_023266767.1:56950-57163 GCF_013103735.1 Etheostoma cragini
TGACAGGGTAGTGGATGTGTACATGTCAAAATGGACACTGCCAGAACATAATCTCTTGATGCATCACCCTTTCAGAGTGTCTACCATTGTGTCAGCAGCAAAATAGAGCTAGCAGAGGATGCTTTCAATCAATCAACCTCTGAGTCATAAGCCAATGACAACTCTGCTGAGCCACTCTGCTGAAATTCACCCCAGATGGGACTTGAACCCACA
>NW_023266767.1:57173-57335 GCF_013103735.1 Etheostoma cragini
TAGGAGGCCAGTGCCTTATCCATTAGGCCACTGGGGCGTCACATGTCCCAATGTCACCAGTTCAGGAGAAATACATATACGGTTCTCAAGCCATAATTAAATAGTATCCTTGACCTTTGCTCTCCAAAAGCGAAATCAGTTCATCTGCAAAATGGTGAGAAT
>NW_023266767.1:57345-57957 GCF_013103735.1 Etheostoma cragini
GATATGACAACACAGTCACCTTGACATTGAACCTTTGACCTCCAAAATCCCATCAATTGATTTGCAAGTTCATGTGAATGTTTTACAAAATTGGAAGACATTCCTTCCAGGGATCCTGTGTTATCACATTCACAAGGAAGTGCGTACATATGTAGAGATGGTCAGACTACCCAAAAGCATAATACTTCTAGCAACAGCTGGCGCCGAGACATAACAAGAGACAAAAAAAGAGGTGGGGGAGATAGAGTTGATCCCTGACAGAAGAGGGAACTACAGACAAAAGATGTGAAATAGTGCCAAGTGTGATCAGAAGAATTGGAAAAAAAAACTAGAACTATAAAGGACAAAGATTTTTTTTGTCAGATTAATTTACCATATAATCAATAATATAATAAAAACTATAGGAAGGCAGTGCAGTAGAGCCCAGTCCAGCAGGTGAGAGTTCTATCCCAACCAGGCTCCTCTCTTTACCCCATCTCTCTTAGTTACACTGTGATAGTTTTAGACTGCTGGGGGACTTCCTTTGACAAACTGAGCTCCTCTCTCCTTTATCTTTCCATTTGTGTTCATCCATGTCCCAGAAGTGCTTGTTACCAACCTAGCTCTGGCGTG
>NW_023266767.1:58043-58353 GCF_013103735.1 Etheostoma cragini
ACGGTACCAGAGGGTCAAAAATGCAAAATCGCGAATAATTTTTTTTTTTAATTCATTTATGAAACAAATGAATAAAACATGTTTTTTTTTTAACTAAACACGTCTATAAGATACATGCAGACTATCATACTGATAGATAAAAACACTTAAAATATACGTTTGTCTAGAAAATAAAGCAGACTATAGGCAAACTAAAAAAATCCTTCTGCCATCCCAGAGTTTCTACCTTTCAAAATAAAAGCTTGCATCTGGAATAAAATACTAATATCTCTCTTACTTTTCAAAGTAAAAGCTCACGTCAACTATCATG
>NW_023266767.1:58363-58680 GCF_013103735.1 Etheostoma cragini
AAATATTTGGTGAGTTTTTAAATATTTAAAAATATATGTCCGTCTCTAAAATAAATGCAGATGATATGCAAACTAAAAAAATCCCTCTATAACTGCAACTTTGATCCAAGTTGCAGCTATAGAAGGAACTTCTCTCCCGACAGAGTTCAAGCATTTGGTTTTGTTTAAAAAAAATTCCCCCTTTCATACAATACTACACAAAATACTGCGCGTTCTGGCCCAAGACCGTGGCAGCAGATACAAGTACGCAGTCGAATGCAGGACGGGTCCCAGAGACCAGAAGGCCGAGGCCACGGTAGTAGAAAAATAGAATTGCA
>NW_023266767.1:58690-59145 GCF_013103735.1 Etheostoma cragini
GGTCCCAGAGACCAGACAGCATTCTGCCCCGGGTCCCAGAGACCCGACAGCCGAGGTCGCGGTAAAGTCATAGACCATTAATACGGTCTATGGGTATAGTAGAAAAATACGACCGCGTTCTGTCCCGGGTCCCAGAGAGCCGACAGCCGAGGCCGACAGTCGCTCTCGCCATGCTGATATGAGCAGGTATTTGCAGCAATGTCCCAGTGAAGTGTGAAACAATCTAGAATATACAATTAAAAAGTCTTGGAAAGAGTGTAACATGTTTATTTTGTAGTCTTGTTGTGTGGGCAGATCGTGGATTGTGATCCCTCCTCAGGAGATCCTGCCGTTAGTGGGCAGAAACGGCTGCGTCGCTGATGCAGGATTCATCAGATGTAGCCACGTTAATATGGAACAACACAAGCATAACATTCAGAAATGAGCAAACTACATGTAGGCTATGGCAAAATTGT
>NW_023266767.1:59245-60620 GCF_013103735.1 Etheostoma cragini
TTTATTTTTAGACACTCAAAACTTTTAAGCTCTCGCGGGCCACATAAAATGACATGACGGGCCACATCTGGCCCGCGGCCCTTGAGTTTGACACATGTGATCTAAGAGGATATGAATGTGCGCAAGAAACTCAATTGCAAGTAATACGTTTTGTGATCATCTTTATTGTCAACAGATGTAAATTTACCATGTGTTTTGTACAAAGTAGACATATCTACTGCTGTATTCTGTCTGTGGCAATGTCTTCAAAACCTGTTCTTGACTTGCTTTTTCCCACATCCTCTGAACGCTTAGCCAACTAAATGACTTAAGTTGGCCAATAATTGTTGCTTTTTTATTTTTGTTGTGATGGTTGTGTGCCTTCAATATCATACATGTGGATATTATGAAAGAAACTGCCTAGCAAACCGTTTCAACAATTTTAAAGGTTCCATGTTGTAATGGTTAGCACTCTGGACTCTGAATCCAGTTCAAATGTCAGTGGAACAGGTTTTAAGTTGCACGTATGCATTGTCTTAAGTTAAGTGTAATATCTTGTCTGTGTTGTAGTATCTATAGAGATTTGTGGTGTATTATGGAACCATTGTCCTGTCTTTTATGTATTATGAAACTTATTGCCGCCTGTCTTGGCAGGACTCCCTGGATAAGAGTTACTGTAGCTCAATGGGATTGTTCCTGGTTAAATAAAGGTTAATTAAAAATAAAATGAATCTGTAATATATCCAAACATTCCTCTCTTCATTATCCATATACTGGAAGTTGGTTTAATTGGATGCGTTTTTTACCGTCAGTTCAAAATGGAGCTGAACAGGGAGGAGGATTCCTCCCTAACAGCCGCTCTGCTCTGCTCCGTGCCCCTGCTGTCCGTTAATAGTTAAAGCAGATAAAAACCTAAAGAATTGGGAGTACCTGGCATTGGGAGTACCTGGCTTCTCATACCATTCTATGCAAACAGTGTTGATCTTTGTTGGCAAGTGTACACAAAACCAGTCAAATCTTTGTTGTAGTCCAACATGTGGGGCCTCTTGCAGGACCTTTATCCTGAACTGTCCAGTTTCTATCAATGCGAAATGAAGCAGAGGATGGAACAATATGGAGGCATAACAGAGAACTAGCTTTACAAAGCTGCCGTGACCCGGATTCAAACCGGGGTTGCTGCGGCCACAAAGCAGAGTACTAACCACTATACGATCACGGCCACTTGGTAACAGTAGGGCCTTGTTGTTGTGAAAGCATAGTGGGAACTCTTGAAGTTGAATGTCAACTCTACTGATATTTTCCGGCTTTCCCTGATTGCTGACTATCAAATGAAAATGTCATGGATGGTTTATCTAGCACTACGTTCAATAAGAGCAATATCTACATTCTCACACCA
>NW_023266767.1:60720-61169 GCF_013103735.1 Etheostoma cragini
AATACATTTATTATTTGATATTAGTTGACTATATTGGGATATGCAGCTGAAGGAAGAATCTATATGCCTTTGCATTTTGGATGCTTTACTGTTGTTTAGATATGGCTACATTCACATAAAGTATCCAAAGAGCACATTACAGCACTCCGAGTTCCTGGTGGCCACAGCTCCGGGTTCATCCTCAGAGGTGATGATGACACACCAACAGAGGTAATGTCACCATCAACAAGGTGCTGCTGGGATTTGAACCCAGGATCTGCTGTTTATTAGACAGGCACTTTAACCAACTAAGCCACAGCACCTCGAAAAGTAGCAGTCCTGTTAACTCTTAATTTGTCTTTTACCTTGTATAAGCTAAACATACAGTGTAATGACTGGCAGTATTGGGAGTAACGGGTTAGCTCGCCTAGGCTTGGCGGATCAATCCTTTCCAGCAGATAGTCTGCAGA
>NW_023266767.1:61184-61471 GCF_013103735.1 Etheostoma cragini
GTACCTGGCAGGTCTCTCCCTTCAGCAGTTTGACAACGCCAGCCCACTCCTTCTCATTGCCTCATTTCTGGCAGCCATTTTTGGTAAGAATGGCCAAGCAATCAAAGGAGCGTATGTGAAGTAGGTAAGGGAATGTACTGTTGAAAGTCAGTGAGCAAATGTGTGCTGATGATTGTGTCACCCTGATGATTGTGTCAATTATCTCAGACGCTAAGTTCTTTATTCCCAATATCATGTCTCAGACATTAGTTCCAGATGAAAACACTAGTTGTCAGAAGTGGGATGTG
>NW_023266767.1:61765-61917 GCF_013103735.1 Etheostoma cragini
TGTGTCCAGACATGTGCCTACTAGATGGGAAATAGACTGACATTTGGGTCAAGAGTGTGGAAATATTTTCAATATGTTGTAATATGTTCAATATGCTTTACCTGTTAGCCTAGATGTGGACAGTGTAGAGGTTGATTTTTTTATTGTGTATT
>NW_023266767.1:61927-62084 GCF_013103735.1 Etheostoma cragini
TGTTCAAATCCCACTTCTTACATGAATTGTTTCCCTCTAGAACTAATTTCAGAGATATGTTATTGGGAAGCTTGAACTAAGCTATTCTCTACATTAAAGTGGACATTAATTTGCGCAAAGATACTGAATTGCAAGTACAGCCGCACCTTTTGTGGGC
>NW_023266767.1:62227-62715 GCF_013103735.1 Etheostoma cragini
TCTTGACTTTTCTTGTTCCACATCCTGCGTGAACGCTTAGCTTACTAAATGACTTTAGTTAGCCACTAATTGTTTTTTGCCTTCAATAGCATAAGTGTTAATATTATGGAAGAAGCTGCCTGGCAAACCAAGGTTGCCTTTCAGAGCAGTGGTTCCATGGTGTAATGGTAAGCACTCTGGACTTTGAATCCAGTGATCCGAGTTTAATTCTCGGTGGAACCTGGTTTTAAGCCAGAGTACTGGTGAAATAAAGAAATCAACCTCTACACTGTCCACATCCAGGCAAACTGGTTCTTGGCTGTTTGACTGAAAACAGTATGTTGGTGGTGGCATGATGAGCTGTGACCTGTACTTAAGGTTAACTTGAAGGTGCTCCAAATTTAGACTTAGTTAAACATATTGAAGATATTTCCACAATGTTGACCCAATTACAATTTCATTTTAGGTCTGCTGTGTGTTCTTAAAATGGTGCTTTCTGCTGTAAACTT
>NW_023266767.1:62900-63194 GCF_013103735.1 Etheostoma cragini
ATTCCCTGTGTTCTCCAGCGATGGTGGTATAGTGGTGAGCATAGCTGCCTTCCAAGCAGTTGAACTGGGTTGGATTCCCAGCCATTGCAGAAATTTTCATTGTGTGGTTACTTGCTTTATTTGTCAAGAGGTAACCAGAAAGGTTACCTGTCCAATTTCAATTTCCAATCAATGTATCAAATAAGGGAGCATATCAATCAATCAAGCTGCCTCCATGAGGATCCACAGACACAGGCAGCGCACTACGATTTGCACTTTGCCCGTGTCTGGTAACTACTACTAACCAATAGAAAC
>NW_023266767.1:63344-63565 GCF_013103735.1 Etheostoma cragini
ACATGTTTTACCCAGATTTCTTCTTTTATTCAGTGATATTTCAATATCCTTGTGGGAGTTATCCCAAAAGGATTAATACAGATATCTCAGAAAAAAATTTAAAAAAATCTTCAGGGGATGTACCTCAGTGGTAGAGCGCATGCTTTACATGTATGAGGACCTGGCATCTCCAGCAGGTATTATGTTAGAGTCTTTAAAAGAGCTACATGAGATATTAGCTC
>NW_023266767.1:63601-63861 GCF_013103735.1 Etheostoma cragini
AGTGATAGACCTCCTGTGACACAAACAAGCACTTTGTACATATTGTACAGTTTTGTATTGTAGTAGATCTATTTAACTGTATTCATGCTTATTTTTATGGGTGTTACAGCAGGTATGTCATTAGTCTTGATTATCAAGCCTCTTCAACAGGTCTGTCGCAGTGCCTAAGGAGTGGAAGACCAGGGTGGTGGTTCCCCTCTTTGAAAAGGGGGACCAGAGGGTTTGTGCCCATTAAAGGGGTTAGGGGTAATTTGCTAAGC
>NW_023266767.1:63875-64263 GCF_013103735.1 Etheostoma cragini
GGATGATTCTAGTTACATCACATTGGCTTCCAGCTATGTAATAGTTGCAAATGAAGAAACTGCATTGTCCAGTGATGGAGGTATAGTGGTGAGCATAGCTGCCTTCCAAGCAGATGATCTGGGTTAGATTCCTGGTCATTGCACTAGTTTTCATTGAGTGGTTACTTGCATTATTTGTCAATCCGATTTGATAAAGTATTAGATCTCTGTTATGGTACAAATAAGGGAGCATATCAATCAATTAAGCTGCCTCCACGAGGATCCTCAGACACAGGCAGCGTACTACGATTTGCACTTTGGCCGTGTCTGGTAACTACTACTAACCAAATGATAAGTTTTTGAAAATTTTTGAGAACAGGTATATCACTGCTTTTCAGGTTGTTGTGGC
>NW_023266767.1:64274-64475 GCF_013103735.1 Etheostoma cragini
GTGGTTAAGGCGATGGACTAGAAATCCACTGGGGTCTCCCCGCACACGTTTGAACCCTGCCTGCAACGAATGGATCTCTTTAAGAATGGTAGCAAACCAATGACACATCACAGAATACCAAATGACAGATGCGCCTACATGAACAATATTGTGTTATCTCATAGGTACTGGAAGCAACTCGTCTCCACAAATATATCTCTT
>NW_023266767.1:64485-64649 GCF_013103735.1 Etheostoma cragini
TTCAGTCTGTGTTACAAGATTTGCACTGAACATTGTATTTTCCAGCAGAAAGGCAACAGGTGTTTGTTTTTCCCGTGGATGAGCCTCGAATGAACCTTGAATCTGTTTTTAATAAACACACACACACACACACACACACACACGTATACACACACAAACACACA
>NW_023266767.1:64733-64935 GCF_013103735.1 Etheostoma cragini
TTTGTTGTGATTGTTGTGAGCCTTCAACATCACACATGTGGATATTGTGAAATAAACTGCCCAGAAAACCCTTACAAACATCTAAAGGGTTCATGGTGTAATGGTTAGCACTCTGAACTCTGATTCCAACAATCTGAGTTCAACTCTCAGTGGAACCTGTTTTCAAGCCACAGCACAGGTAAAGAAAAAAAACAACTTTGCA
>NW_023266768.1:0-1338 GCF_013103735.1 Etheostoma cragini
CACACACACACAGACACACATAATAATAATTAATAAGGTTTTAACAAACATTTTTAATCAGTTTATAAAAAGGTTTTATTTGACGTTCTGACTCAGCAGGTCGGCGTCTATGATGTCATGTCGGACATTTCTTTAAACCAATCAGAATCATCGTGGGCGGGGCTTAGTGCCGGACAGAGCCACGGCGCCGCTGCTAAATGGTCTCAGCGCCGACACCGGGACAGGTCTAGCTAACCGGTCTGGATTTACCCTGCAGTCCTACGTCTGCAGTTACCATGACAACAAGGCCACGACAAAGGTGGTGAAAAGGCCACAAACAAGACGACACAAAGGCTACAAACAGGAGATGAAAGGAGATGAAAGGAGATGAAAGGAGAGAAATGGAAGGAGATCAAAGGAGATCAAAGGAAGGAGATCAAAGGAGATAAAAGGAGATAAATGGAAGGAGATCAGAGGAGATAAAAGGAGATAAAAGGAGATGAAAGGAGAGAAATGGAAGGAGATCAAAGGAGATAAAAGGAAGGAGATGAAAGGACAGAAATGGAAGGAGATCAAAGGAAGGAGATCAAAGGAGATGAAAGGAGACAAAATGAAATAAATTGAAGGAGATAAAAGGAGATGAAAGGAGATAAAAGGAGATCATAGGAGATCAAAGGAGACAAAAAGAGATAAAAAAATATGAAAGGCAATGAAAGGAGATAAATTCAAAGGAGATGAAATGAGATAAAAGGAGATAAATGAAAGGAGATGAAAGGAGTTCAAAGGAGATGAAAGGAGATGAAAGGAGATATCCGTGTGAAACTATCTATATTTAGGATGTAATGTAGAAAGTCAGGAAATATAAACACATGAAATCCTCCAGAGCTCTGCACATCCTGGTCTCTCAACAGATGGCGCGTGTTGCCATGGAGACGCGCTCTGTTTGTGCGAGTTGCATCACAGTGTGACCGAGGCGACGGTGAACTTCTGCTAACTCGTTTAAAAAGGAAGTGATGACCGTTGCCGTGGCAACAAGCTGTCCAATCACACGCTGAGCACGAACAGGCTGTGTGTGTTTGAGAGAGACGTCGTCGCTCATGACTCAGCAAAACATACAGATAGGGAAACGTCCTGCGGTCAGTGAACGCATCTCAGTTTATCAGATAAAACGCTTTGAACTCTGTTTCTGCTTTTTGTGATGTCATTTCCTGAGACTATCCTCAAATGAGTGTGTTTGTGTGTGTGTGTGTGTGTGTGTGTGTGTATGTGTGTATGTGTCCTCTAAACTGTGTGTGTGTGTGCGTGTCTCTTTGTGTGTGTGCGTGTGTGTGTCTGTGTGTCTGTGTGTGTGTGTGTCTC
>NW_023266769.1:0-1683 GCF_013103735.1 Etheostoma cragini
CACACACACACACACAATATCGGCGCAAAATGTTGTGAAAAAGAGACTCTAATGTAATAATAATGTAATTTTAATGTAATGTAGGAGAGACGTGATGCTTTCATGTTACGAGGTTAAAGTTATATTTTATAACGATAAGATAGAAGTTCTTCTACTTCCTCCTGACGGGACCGAGGGAACAGACCGGGAATGTTTGAGTTTTATTATTTTATTAATATTTTATCATTATTTTATTAATATTTCATTATTATTTTAATATTTTATCATTATTTTATTATTATTGTATTGATATTTTATTATTTTATTAATATTTATGATATTTTATTAATATTTCATTTATATTTGTTATTAATATTTCATTAATATGTCATTAATATTATATTATTTTATTATTATTTATTTTATTATTTTATTATTTTATTGATATTTTATTATTTCATTATTTTATTGATATTTTATTATTATTTTATCGTTATTTTATTAATATTTGATTGATATTTGTTATTAATATTTTATTATTATTTCATTATTATTTTATTAATATTTCCTTATTATTTCTGTTCTCAGTGGATCGCCAACCCGCTCAACGACATGTACGCCGACGCCGTGACCACGGTGGTCCTGGAGGTCCAGTCCAACCCCAGCGCCCAGAAATGTGAGTACCCCGAAACCCCAACCGGGGACCCGTTGTCACGGTGACCGGGAGCCGAGGCGCCAACGTCTCCGTGTTTGTGTTTCAGTCCCCGAGGCGAAGAGAGAGACGTTCCACATGGACGTGTTCGTGGAGCGGCTGGCGCTGATGCTGCAGTGAGTACGGCACCGTCGGGGGGGCGGGGGGTAACTCTGGGTTCAAGGGGGGGGTAACTCTGGGTTCAAGGGGGGGGGGGGGGGTCGGGGGTAACTCTGGGTTCAAGGGGGGGGGGGCGGGGGGTCTCCATTCCCCTCGGGAGGTCCCGGGACATGTCTCCATGGATTGAAAAATGAAGCAACTTGAATATTGAATATTGGAACAAAAATAGAGACAAAAACATTGAAACTTGGCGGGAAAAAAGATACAAAAACATTGAATATTGGCGGGAAAAAGGAGACAAAAATCATTGAATAATGGCGGGAAAAAAAGATACAAAAACACTGAATATTGGCTGGAAAAAGGAGACAAACAAAACATTGAATAATGGCGGGACAAAAGAGACAATAAACATTGACTATTGGCTGGAAAATGGAGAAGAAAAACCCTGAATACAGGCAGGGGAAAAAGACACAAAAATGTCAAAAATAAACTTGAAAAAGGAATGTAGTAGTCTGGTTTTTCAGCATTTTTGTTTCCCTTCGAAGTGTTTTTTATTATTATTTATTTATATTTTTTAATCCCAAAGTTACAAGCTCTGTATTGAAAAGAGATTAAAACATTTTTTTAAAGTATATAGTGTGGTTTGCAATGAAGTGCTTTTCAAAATAAGAGTTTGGCACAGTGGTTAGTGTGCACAGAAAGAGTAATTGTGTGTGTGTTTGTATGTTTCTCGTGTGTGTGTGTGTGTGTGTGTTTTAGCGACATGTTTGGAGACGACTGTGTGAACTTTAAAGGTGGAGAAGACTTGAGTGTGATTGTGGACGGAGTCACGGCGACCATCAACCCTGAAACCAGGGTGAGTACACACACACACACACACACACACACACACA
>NW_023266770.1:0-1462 GCF_013103735.1 Etheostoma cragini
TCCTGGGTCCAAATCCCAGTAGTGCCTGGTTCTCACTTAATGAAGTGTATGCATGTGATTCTTAACAAATGCAACAAACTTACCCATTTGCCTGATTTTCCAGAGATGTGATGTTGTCTTATAACATTATATGTGGCTGAAAACAGTCTATGGCAGTGGAGTGGAATGCTGGCTTTAATAGGTGCAGGTGGGCTGCACGCTGTTAGGTCAGCCATTTTGTGAATCACTGGTTTAGACTTCCACTCTCATCAAGTGTGCATGTGATGACGGATGGCCTCGCTCCCTCTCACCCATCTCACCCCGGACACAAACTATTCCAGCTTCTCCCCTCTGGTAGGCGCTACAGAGCACTTTACGCCAAAACCAACAGAGTCAGGACCAATTTCTTACCACAAGCCATCACTCTGATGAAATATTTGCACCACTGATCTATGGCTTCTGAATGAGAGTAAGTTTGTTGTTTTGTTTTGCTATGGCTTAACTGGTTTTAGAGCCTGTCTAGTAAACAGGAGATCCAGGGTTCAAATCCCTGCAGCACCTTGTTGTTGCAGTCATTACCTCTGTTTGCATCCCATCATCATGTCTACCCAATCCCCATGCCACTCATTAAGCCCTGGTAGCAAATGAAAAAGGCATGTTACATTTACACAGAAACACTACATCAACACAACCTTAAGATGATGCATGAAAACACATGAAATTCAGAGCAATGCAAGTTTAAGCTAGTTCATTCATCAGGTTTTGTGGTTCTGTTTATAGAAACTACATCCTGTTATATCGCGTTATCATACAGTCATGGCCTGCAACAAATCCGGACCTGGTGGGTGTTGACGGACTGCAGATATCGGATCAGACACAAAGCGGAGTTTATCCGCAGTTGGTGGAAGTCAGGGGTGAGGCCTCTTGCACACTGCATGTGTGGCGTTAGCATGGCATTTTCTTGGTCTTTGCACACCAGAAACTTTTCTGACGTGGCGCTGTTGCTGCTAGCCTTGTCCGTAGACATGTCTGTTTCTCATTGACATGTGATTCAATAACTTGTTAATTGTTAATCTGGACTGGTTTGGAAATGAATCAGATCATCTAAAGGGGGTGGTTTTACTACCCACATTACACCTGAAATACCCTCAAGATTTGAATGATCCTTTGTAACTGAAATGCTCGGGAATCCCCATGAGTCATTCAGAACTGCCTATGGTACTTGTGAGATAGGCTCTTTTTTGTCTGATTGATGGTACAACCTGTAATGGAATCTGTCAGGCCTCAGGGGTTCTCCGCTGTAAAAACAGAACACGTTATACAGCTGTGGTGGCCGAGTGGTTAAGGTGTTGGACTTGAAATCCAATGGGGTGTCCCTGTACAGGTTCAAGCCCTGCTCACAGCGATCTGACTATGGAATAAATAAGAGTTCAATCACGTATAGGGGAGGATGATATTTTGAGAAATTACAGTTTATTGGTGG
>NW_023266771.1:0-1600 GCF_013103735.1 Etheostoma cragini
TCATGTTTTAGGGGTAAATAATGTACTTTATACTTCATGTTTTAGGGTAAATAATGTACTTTATACTTCATGTTTTAGGGGTTAATGTAGTATTTGTACTTGTTTTCGAGGTACTTGTACACGCTGAAGGGTTAAGCTGTAGAGGAATGCGAGGTGGAGAAAGGAGGAGTTTCTCTTCCCTCGCTCCGTTATTTAACCTCCTCACTTCTTCTTCTTCTTCTCCTCCTTTACAGGTCCTGCTTCCTCACATCCATCCCATCATCTCTCAGCCAGGTTGCCACGGCGATGCCAGGACCTCTCCCCAGTTTTCCCAGCATGCCCCGGCTCGCCGTGCCCAGCCTGCCGAGGGGCATGTCGTTGCCGAGGGCGGCCGTTACCATGTCGACCGTTTCCCAGGCTCCTCGGAGGCTGCTGCAGGACTGCTGGTCCGTGCTGGACCACCAGACCCCCGCAGGTACGCGGTCTCGTTAAATCTGTTGATCTGCTACTAACTACCTCGATTAAATGGACGACAGCAGAGAAGAAGAAATTAGGACAAAATGTGGAAATATAAATATATATATAAAAAAAGAAAATTTAAAAATGTGGAAATATAAATAAAAATACAAATTAAATTAAATGTGGAAATATAAAAATATATATATAAAAAAAGAAAATTTAAAGACCCCTTTAAATTTTTCACTCTTTGTTTCATTGCAGCCTTTTTCCAAAAATCAAAAAAGTTCATTTTATTTCTCAGTAATGTACACTCAGCAACCCATCTTGACAGAAAAAAACAGAAATTTAGAAATTTTTGCATATTTATTAAAAAACAAAAACTGAAATATCACATGGTCATAAGTAAATGTGGAAATATAAAAATATGTATAAAAAAGAAAATTAGCAAATGCGGAAATATTAAAAAAAATAACATAATTGAAATATAATTTTTTTAATTACAAAAATAAAAATAAAATCTTAAAATAGTCGGATGAAATATAAATAAAAAATGTGGAAATATAACAAATTAAATAAAATAATGTTGAAATATAAATTAAAAAAAAAATCTTGAAATAAAAAAATTATAAAAATGGATGCATGAAATATAGAAATATAAATAAAAATGGAAAATTAAAATGTGCTTTAAATAAAGAAATTAAATTTAAATTAAATAAATTAACATTAAAAATTATTTATTAAAAAAAAATATATAGAAATACATACGTCTGTAAATAAAAAAATAATATAAATATAAAATATCTATGTACTGTAAAAATATGGAAACATAAAAAAAATTTTTTAAGTTATTTTAATTTATCGATTTATTCTCAAAACAGTAATTCAGTGAGTAACTGTAGTTTTGTGTGTCTGTTTGCAGTAAAACTACTCAGAGGTAGTTTTACTGCGAAGGGTCCGAGCCGCTGGAATGTTTAATCCAGATTATAGAAAGCTGCTGCACATGATCACACACACACACACACACACAGAGACACACACACAGAGACACACACACACACACACAGACACACACACACAGAGACACACACACAGAGACACACAGACACACACACAGACACACACACACAGAGACACACAGACACACACACAGACACACACACAC
>NW_023266772.1:0-130 GCF_013103735.1 Etheostoma cragini
GCAATGCATATTACAGTAATGAACCGGAAAAGAAAGTTATGGTATTTTACGGTAAGTAACTGTAGAAATTACAGCAAAGTCTAACCGTGTTGTGTATGTACATAACTACAGCTCTAATTTAGGACCAATG
>NW_023266772.1:140-295 GCF_013103735.1 Etheostoma cragini
TACAGATCTATCTGCAGACCCTAACCAGCTAAATACCTATTCCCATACCGGGAGTTGAACCCGGGCCACCTGGGTGAAAACCAGGAATCCTAACCGCTAGACCATATGGGATTACCTACATATTAATAACAGGGATTTCATGAGTCAATTCAGAG
>NW_023266772.1:305-496 GCF_013103735.1 Etheostoma cragini
AACAGGCCTCTCTTGAACGAGAATGAAGAAGCTTCTTAAGCAAGTTTTATCTTGAACCTTTTGAGTGTTCTTTAGGTTTTTATCAGTCAGGATTCAGGTTTTCCCAGCCACATTGTCTAGTTATAGTTTTATAATGTTTAATTATAGAGAAGCATATCACACCTAGTTATTAGCAATATGTGGTTTTTGAC
>NW_023266772.1:555-757 GCF_013103735.1 Etheostoma cragini
GCATAGGGTAAGTATGTAACTACAGCTCTGATTATGGGGTGGCAGTAGCTCAGTCTATAGGGAGTCCGGTTGGTAACCAGAGGGTCACTGATTCAAGTCCCCGTATGGACCATAAAGTACAGGATGTGGATTGGTGGCTGGAGAGATGCCACTTCACCTCCTGGGCACTGCAAGGTGCTCTTGAGCAAGGCACTGTACACCC
>NW_023266772.1:769-983 GCF_013103735.1 Etheostoma cragini
GCTGGTTCAGCTGGCAGCCCACTCACTCTGACATCTCTCCATTAGTGCATGTATAGATCTTGAGCATGTGTGTGTATTTCAGGAATGTGTGTGATAACTAAAAAAGTGTGGACACAGAGTGTAAATTGTAATTCCTCCATTGGGGATCAATAAACTTCCAGCAGGTATTATCGTAGAGTCTTTAAAAGAGCTGCAAAATATATTACCTCCTGTG
>NW_023266772.1:1209-1374 GCF_013103735.1 Etheostoma cragini
GGCGGGGACAAAAAGCCAGCCGATTCCAGACGCCTTAAGGCTGGACAGGAAGTGACAAAAACACTGTGGTGCGATTCCAATTCCGAACAGTCTTGCCACGTCTTATTTAACTAAGCTACTCAACCGCTACACTCCCTCCCGGTCACTCCGGTCGTCTGAAGAGTT
>NW_023266772.1:1384-1580 GCF_013103735.1 Etheostoma cragini
CATGCGGAAGCTTAGAGGGGACAGGGCCTTTTCTGTTTGTGCTCCTAAATTATGGAATGCCCTACCTTTGACCATTCTCAATACCGATTTTTAAAACTCTTCTTAAAACTCACTTCTCCACTTTGGCTTTCAACTCAAACTGAGGCTTGATCCTATCTGTTTTATATAGTGTTATTGGGTAGATCTTCACCCCCAG
>NW_023266773.1:0-1466 GCF_013103735.1 Etheostoma cragini
AGACAACGGGAGGTAACGAGAGACAACGGGAGAAAACGAGAGACAACAGGAGACAACAGGAGACAACGGGAGACAACGAGAGACAACGAGAGACACCGGGAGACAATGGGAAACAATGGGAGACAACGTGAGACAACAAGAGACAACGAGAGATGACGTGAGACAACGTAACACAACAAGAGAAAACAGGAGACAACAAGAGACAATGGGAACCAACGGGAGACAACGGGAGACAACAAGAGACAACGAGAAACAACGAGAGACAACGGGAGACAACAAGAGACAATGGAAAACAACGGGAGACAACGTGAGACAACAAGAGACAACGAGAGATGATGTGAGACAACGTAACACAACAAGAGACAACAAGAGACAACAAGGGACAACAAGAGACAAAGAGAGACAACGGGAGACAACGAGAGACAAAGGGAGACAACAGGAGACAACGAGAGACAAAGGGAGACAACAGGAGACAACGGGAGACAACAAGTAACAATGGGAGACAACAGGAGAAAAAGGGAGTCAACGTGAGACAGCGTGAGACATCGTGAGACAACTTGGACTGGTGTTAACTGAGGGACACGTGTATGGGCTGAAATATGTGCCAACAGAAATTGAATTTGAAAAACTAAAGCTCACGAACACCGAAGTCGGAGGAACAGAAGAAGAAGAGCTCGGGAAACGGGGTTGGCCGAGGAGTCCCTGAATGCATCACAGCAGAAAGACAGACAGACAGACAGACAGGCAGACAGACAGGCAGACAGACAGGCAGACAGACAGGCAGACAGACAGACAGACAGGCAGACAGACAGGCAGACAGACAGACAGACAGACAGACAGACAGACAGGCAGGCAGACAGACAGACAGACAGACAGACAGACAGACAGGCAGACAGGCAGACAGACAGGCAGACAGGCAGACAGACAGACAGACAGACAGGCAGACAGACAGACAGACAGACAGACAGACAGACAGACAGACAGACAGGCAGACAGACAGGCAGACAGGCAGACAGAGAGACAAGCAGACAGACAGACAGGCAGACAGACAGGCAGACAGGCAGACAGACAGACAGGCAGACAGACAGGCAGACAGACAGGCAGACAGGCAGACAGACAGACAGGCAGACAGACAGGCAGACAGACAGAGAGACAGGCAGACAGACAGGCAAACAGACAGACAGGCAGACAGACAGACAGACAGGCAGACAGACAGGCAGACAGGCAGACAGACAGGCAGACAGACAGTGAGTGGTACCTTTACACGCCCCGGCGGCGCCCAGATGGTAGATGCCGGCGAGGACGTGCCAGATCGCCTTCTGCTCCCCGGCGGAGAAGTTCAGCGTTTCCATGGCAGCCAAAAGCTTGGTGAAGGCGACAGAGGCACGCTGCTTCTCCTCCACCTGACATCAGACAGACAGGCGGACAGACAGGCGGACAGACAGGCGGACAGGCGGACAGACAGG
>NW_023266774.1:0-3559 GCF_013103735.1 Etheostoma cragini
TGTGTGTGTGTGTGTGTGTGTGTGTGTGTGTAATCACCTCATATGACCGTGTCTGTGGTGCGTTTGTGGTCAGCCCGTTCATCAGAGCTCTGTTTCCTGAGAACCTGGAGGCGGAGAAGAGAGGGCGTCCGAGCACGGCGAGCAGTAAGATCAAGGTGAGGGAGTTGGTTCAGTTTGGTGGAATAAAACCACATAAGGATTTATAGTGGACTAGAGAAACTAACGCCGTGCCCCCCCCTTCCAGAAACAGGCCAACAGTCTGGTCCAGACCCTGATGAAGTGCACCCCCCACTACATCCGCTGCATTAAGCCCAACGAGACCAAGCGGCCCCGGGACTGGGAGGAGAACCGAGTCCGACACCAGGTGGAGTACCTGGGCCTCCGGGAGAACATCAGGGTCCGCCGGGCCGGATACGCCTACAGACGCGTCTTCAACAAGTTCCTGAACAGGTCAGAGGTCAGGGGTCAGCAGGGAGGACCGACAAGAAGGTCAGGGTTCAGCAGGGAGGTCAAACAAGAAGGTCAGAGGTCAGGGGTCAGGAGGGAGGTTGGAGGTCAGCAGGAAGGTCAGCAGGGAGGTCAGACAGGAAGGTCAGAGGTCAGGAGTCGGAAGGGAGGTCAAACAGGAAGGTCAAGGGTCAGCAGGGAGGTCAGAAATTAGCAGGAAGGTCAAACAGGAAGGTCAGAGGTCAGCAGGGATGTCAGAGATCAAACAGGAAGGTCTGTTGTTTTTTATTATTGTTGTTGTTGTCATTATATAATCAGGGCGCTGGCCGTCCAAATAAGAAAAGAAAAGTTAATGATAATAACAAAAAAATGCCAATCTTTTTTTTTCTTTGATTCCGAAACGCTTTCATGCTAACGTGCTAACGTGCTAACATGTTTACATGCCAACACGCTAACAAGCTAACATAATAACATGCTAACGTGCTAACACTAACTTGTGCGCTGTAGGTACGCTATCCTGACGAAGGAGACGTGGCCTCGCTGGACCGGCGAGGAGCGCCAAGGAGTCATGCACCTCCTCAACTCCGTCCACATGGACCAGGACCAGTTCCAGCTCGGCAAGACCAAGGTCTTCATCAAGGCTCCCGAGTCGGTACGAGACCCTGAGAAAAGACGCTACTGGGCCAATTCAGACCGTCAGTAAAAGACAAGTTGTCCCAGCCTTGTCCCGGCTTTGTCCGTGTCTTGTACCTGCCTTGTCTTCCCTGCCTTGTCTCTGCCTTGTCTTGTCCATTCCTTGTCCCTGCATTGGCCCATCCTAGTCCCTTCCTTGTCCCTGCATTGTCCCTTCCTAGTCCCTTCCTTGTCTCTGTCTTGTCCCTTCCTGGTCCCTGCCTTGTCCCTTCCTTGTCCCTGCCTTGTCCTTTCCTTGTCCCTGCCTGTTCCCTTCCTGGTGCCTGCCTGGTCCCTGTCTGGTCTCTCTATGTCCCTGCCTTGTCTTCACGGCCTTGTGTCCTCTCTGCAGCTCTTCTTGCTGGAGGAGATGAGGGAGAGGAAGTATAACGGGTATGCGCGGGTGATCCAGAAGGCGTGGCGGAAACACATCGCTGTCCGCAAGTACGTCAAGATGAGGGAGGAAGGTGAGACTGTCTCCAGACCTCGTAACGGACGCATACATCCGGGTGTGTGTCGGGGACATCATGTCTTCTTCTCTTCCAGCCTCGGACGTCCTGCTGAACAAAAAGGAGCGGCGCCGGAACAGCATCAACAGGAACTTCGTGGGCGACTACCTGGGGACGGAAAACCACCCGGAGATCCGGCAGTTTGTCGGCCGCAGGGAGAGGATCGACTTCGCCGACGTCGTTGTGAAGTTCGACAGAAGATTCAAGGTAAAAAAAACAAGCTTTGTTATGAGATGCTAACGAGATGCTAACGAGAGACTTCTGTAACGTCTGAAGTAGCCTCCGAGATGCTAACGAGAGACTTCTGTTACATCCGGCTACAAGTTAGCATCAAACACAACAAAGGCTGTCAGTTGAATGCTGTTTGGAGCTAACGTTAGCAATCAAACAATAGAAAGCTAAAACGTTTTTGAAATGACTGCTAGCTTAGCTACTAGCTAGCAGTCAAACACAACGTGTGTGTGTTTTTTTATATATGCGTGTGTTATACAGTGTGTAGTGTATATATTAACGTTGGCAATGATGTCACCAATCACGAGTTTCACTTCCTGTTTGTGTGTTTGTTGCGCCTCAGACGACTAAGCGTGACCTCATCCTGACGCCAAAGTTCTTGTACCTGATTGGTCGAGAGAAGGTGAAGCAGGGTCCAGATAAAGGTCAGATCCAGGAGGTCCTCAAGAGGAAGATCGAGCTCAACAAGATCCAGTCGGTTTCCCTGAGGTACTCGACCAGAACCAAGACCAGAACCAAAAACTAAGACCAGAACCAAGACCAGAACAAGAGCAAAGACGAGAACTAAGAACAAAGACCAGAAGCAGAAGTAAGACCAGAGCCAAGACCAGAATCAGAACTAAGACCACACTCAAGAACCAAGACCAGAACTAAGACCAGAACCAGAACTAAGACTAGATACAGAACCAGACTTGAGACCAGATCCAGAACCAGAACTAAAACTAGATACAGAACCAGAACTAAGACCAGAACCAAGACTAGATACGGAACCAAGACCAGAACTAAGATCAGAGCCATGACTAGATACAGAACCACCTGTCTCTCTCCCCCTGTCTCTGACCTGTCTGTCTCTCTCTGTCTCCTTCTGTCCCTCCATCAGCACCTTGCAGGACGACTTCTTCACGGTCCACGAGGACGAGTACGACAGCGTCCTACAGAGTGTCTTTAAGACGGAGTTCCTGAGTCTGCTCGTCAAACGTTATCAGGAGAAGACGCAGAAGAAGCTGCCGCTCAAGTTCAACAACCTGTCAGTACCCCCCCGTCTTCCTCTACTGCTGCCTTGCTTGTAGGCTGGGACCTGCACCAGCAACCCTGTCTAGTCCAGACCAGAGCCCACCGTTACCAGTATCTGGTCAGTGAACTGATCAGTTCACTATTTTCATTGAATCTGGGTGTCTGTCTCCGTCTGTCTCTGTTTGTCTCTGTCTGTCTCTGTCTGTTTCTGTCTGTCTCTGCAGTCTGGAGTTTAAGGTGAAGAAAGGCGGGTGGGGTCCCTTTAACTCCTCGGGCTCCAGACAGATCCAGTTCCAGGTGGGTCAGGGCGACGAGGCTGTCCTGAAACCCAGCGGGAAGGTCCTGCAGGTCTCCATTGGACCCGGGCTGCCCAAAAACTCCAGTAAGTCCCCGACGCTCTAATTAGTCCCCGACACTCTAGTATTCCCTGACACTCCAGTTAGTCCCAGACACTCTAGTTAGTCCATGACACTCTAGTTAGTCCCCGACACTCAAGTTAGTCCCCAACACTCCAGTTAGTCCCCAACACTCCAGTTAGTCCCAGACACTGACAGTTAGTCCCAGACACTGACAGTTAGTCCTACACTCCAGTTAGTCCCCAACACTCTAGTTAGTCCCCAACACTCCAGTTAGTCCCCAACACTCCAGTTAGTCCCAGACACTGACAGTTAGTCCCAGACACTGAC
>NW_023266775.1:0-2713 GCF_013103735.1 Etheostoma cragini
GTGTCTGTGTGTATGTGTGTGTGTGTGTGTGTGTGTGTGTGTGTGTGTGTGTGTGTGACAGAAACAGAAAACAAGAAGTGAGAGAAGCGTCTCAGCTTCCTGTTCCACCCGATGCCCTCTGTGTGTCCTTATAAGGTAACATGCAGCACGCAGCAGCGCTCAGAAAACCCACAGACCCTGAACACAACGCCCGGAAACCGCTCGCAGAAAGACGTGTTGTCACGTTGAAAAGCAGCCGTTAGTGCAGCGGAAACACGGGGACGGCATGGGGGACGGGGACATGAAGACATGGAAATGTAAAGACATGGAGACATTAAGACATGGAGACATGAAGACATGGAGACATGAAGACATTAAGACATAAAGACGTGGAGACATAAAAACATAAAGACATGAAGACATAAAGACGTGGAGACATATAAACTAAAACATAAAGATATGAAGATATGAAGATATGGAGACATAAAGATATAAAGACAAAGATATGAAGACATAAAGATATGACGACATAAAGACAAAAATATAAAGACATAAAGACATAAAGATATGACGACATAAAGATATGACGACATAAAGACATAAAGACCAAGATATAAAGATATGACGACATAAAGATATAAAGACTTAAAGACATAAAGATATGACGACATAAAGATATAAAGATATGAAGACATAAAGACATAAAGATATAAAGACAAAGATATGGAGACATAGAGACAAAAAGACATAAAGATATAAAGATATGATGACATAAAGACAAAGATATAAAGATATGAAGACGTAAAGACATTGAGATATAAAGACAAAGATATGAAGACATGGGACATAAAGACATGAAGACATAGAGACATAGAGACATTCAGATATGAAGACATAAAGACATAAAGACATGAAGATATGTAGAAATAAAGACGCTGAGACATAAAGACATGAAGACATGGAGACATTAAGACATAAAGACATTGAGACATGGAGAAATAAAGACTTGGAGACATAAAGATATGAAGACATAAAGATATGAAGACATAAAGACATAAAGATATAAAGACATAAAGATATGAAGACATAACGACATGAAGAGATGAAGACAAAGATATGAAGACATAAAGACAAAAAGATATGAAGACATAAAGACATGAACACATAAAGATATGAAGACATAAAGATATAAAGAGATAAAGATATGAAGACATAAAGACATAAAAACATAAAGACATAAAGATATGAAGACAAAGATAAAAAGACATGAAGACATAAAGTTATGAAGACATGAAGACATAAAGACATGAAGACATGAAGACATAAAGACAAAGATATAAAGATATGAAGACATAAAGTTATGAAGACATAAAGACATAAAGATACAAAGATACAAAGATATAAAGATATGAAGACATAAAGATATAAAGACATAAAGATATGGAGATATAAAGATATAAAGACATAAATAAATAAAGATATAAAGATATAAAAATATGGAGATATAAATATAAAGATATAAAGATATAAAGATATGGAGATATAAATATATAAAGACATAAAGACAAAGATATGAAGACATAAAGACATAAAGATATAAAGATATGAAGACAGAAAGACAAAGATATGAAGACAGAAAGACAAAGATATGAAGACATAAAGATATAAAGATATGAAGACATAAAGTTATAAAGATATGAAGACACAAAGACATAAAGATATGAAGACATGAAGACAGAAAGACAGAAAGATATGAAGACACAAAGACAAAGATATGAAGACATGAAGACAGAAAGACACAAAGACAAAGATATAAAGACATGAAGACATGAAGATATAAAGACATAAAAATATAAAGACATAAAGACATAAAGATAGAAAGACATAAAGATATAAAGATATGAAGACACAAAGACATAAAAATAGAAAGACATAAAGATATAAAAATATAAAAACATAAAAATATAAAGACATGAAGACATAAAGACATAAAGATATAAAAATATAAAGATATAAAGATATGAAGACATAAAGACATAAAATATAAAGATATAAACATATAAAAATATAAAGATATAAAGACATGGAGATGTAAAAATATAAAGATATGAAGACATAAAGACATAAATATAAAAAAATATAAAGATATAAAGACATGAAGATAGAAAGACATAAAGATATAAAGATATGAAGACACAAAGACATAAAAATATAAAGACATAAAGACATAAAGATAGAAAGACATAAAGATATAAAGATATGAAGACACAAAGACATAAAAATAGAAAGACATAAAGATATAAAAATATAAAAACATAAAAATATAAAGACATGAAGACATAAAGACATAAAGATATAAAAATATAAAGATATAAAGATATGAAGACATAAAGACATAAAATATAAAGATATAAACATATAAAAATATAAAGATATAAAGACATGGAGATGTAAAAATATAAAGATATGAAGACATAAAGACATAAAATATAAAGATATAAAGATATAAAAATATAAAGATATAAAGACATGAAGATATAAAAATATAAAGATATGGAGACAGATATTAACATCACATCTGGCCTAAGGAGTAGGTATTTATCAGTGTGCGTGCGTTTGTGTGTGTGTGTGCGTGTGTGTGTGTGTGCGTGCGTGTGTGTGTGTGCGTGTGCGTGTGTGTGTGTGTTGCAGCCCGTCTTCCTGCCCCCCCCCCCCAGTGCTGACAGAGCGGGAA
>NW_023266776.1:0-2443 GCF_013103735.1 Etheostoma cragini
CACACACACACACACACACACTCACACACTCACACACTCAACACACTCATACACACACACAGACACACACACTCAAACTCACACTCTCACTCACATTCTCACTCACACTCAAACACACACACACTCACACACACTCATACACTCATACACACACACTCACACACACACACACACTCAGTCTCACACTCACACTCATGGTGGATAGAAACTTAGCTTCTGATTGTTTTAGCGACACAGCGTCAAGTAAATTCTTTTGCTCAAGTTCAAACATTTAAACTCACAAATGCCGTGAATGTCGTTGCCTCGTGTGATTCTCGCCCCGCCACACACACCAAACACCATATTTTGGCTGCAGCTCCTCTTTTCACCCTTTGTGTTGAGCTCTCGTCTGGTCCATCTTTGTTGGGAATCGTTCACACTTTTGTTGACCGTGGTTTTATTTACTCGAGCTTAACATTATTTCTGGGCAGATTAAATGAACTTTCATGGTCTCTGCACCCCTGAACCGATCCTTCTCAGGCCTCCTGCACACCGCCTGCGTGGCGTGTCCGTTTGTAGTTTGGTTCCCATGGTAACAGGTGATAGCGTTTATCTAGAAATAAACGTCATTCAAAACTTATTGCACCTGTCAAAGAACCAAATATTCTGTCGGCTATGTTGCCGACGTGGTCTTTGATGTTTAAAACCAGTTGAACAACAAGCTCATTAATTATTAATGTTTCATTTTATCAATAGGAAACATGCGTGTGTACAGACAAGGCAGCGGCGCCGCATCAGACGTGTTACTGGTGGGCAGAGACATAGAAAACGCCACGCAGACGCCCCCCCCAGGCGGTGTGCTGGAGCCCCCCCCCCCCCCCCCCTTAGACATTTGACTGGTGGATGGCGTTGGCTTTGATCCCTGTCTGGTTGATTTCTGACCCCCCCCCCCCTCCCCGCCCGGCCCTTAATGAATGTGGACTGCTCCTTCAGGTGTGAGAAGGTGAACTCTCTGACCCTGTACCCCTGGATCCACCAGTTTAGCAACAACAAGAAATCCTCCGACCAAACCCGACCAATCATCTTCCCCGACATCAACCCCCAGAGCTTACCGCTGGACGCAGACTTCTCCATGGTGGCCGGAGACTTCGTGGAGGTCTACCGGGACTCGGGTCAGTGGGAAAAAAGGGCAAAAACATTCAATATTGTCTGGAACACACTCTGAAAAAGAGACTAATCGTCAAAGGCAACAAATTAGTAGTATTTTTATTTATAAAAGAGAAAAAACGATTAATCAGCGTTGCTGGGAATGTGCCGGTGTTAGCCAGGCGGCTAATTTTCAACGCAGTCCTTTGGCCGGATGATTTTAGACCGCGGCAGGAAGAAGAAACTATTAAAAAAAAACATGAAACACACACACACAGTAATCAGAAGACAACACACACACACAACAGACATTGTAGAGCGCCCTCTGGTGGACAGACTATGCTGTCCTTGCATTTCATTTGTCATAAATGCTTCTGAATGAAAAAAATCAAATGAAATTATAAATACAGACATAGAAAAAAAGGCCCAATATATGCCGGCCGATATATCGGTCTGGCTCTATCCAAGTATGTATCATCATATTTCTTTTTTCATGAATACAGGCTAAAATACACAAGGAGACAGTTTCCACTCTACAGAATAGGACAGGAATACCCAACAGGAAGGGCTCTACTGCCGCTGATTTATACACAGGGGATGTTAGTTTATCTAATTGGGTCTCCGCCCCCCCCCCTCCCCCCCCCCCAAACATCCTGGGCCTTTCACAAGCACAGACCATGGTTATCTTGTTTAGAGTGATCAGTATTATAATATTGCATTATTATGCAAGCCTTTTTAATGTTAATCAGAGAAAAGGTAGTAGAGCCCAACTGATTAAGCAATTTTGATGCTGATACCGATACAAAAATGTAGATATTATATTAAACTAAATTAAATCAGATATGCCGATATATCGCCGGTGTATATATATTTTTTAAAATCCGGAAACGCTTAACAAAACATGAACATTTCACTTGCATAAATTATTTGTAGTTATTTATGAATAAAAAACTCTAAAATAATAATATGATATTTTTTTTCCTCATAAATGCCGATACCCAATATCGGCTCTTAAAAGTATGTATCATCATTTTTCTAACAGCATGTGTCCCTCAAATGGTTTATCTGTGAGTTGTGCAACGTAGCAACCTTAATTTACAGTGGTTGTGTGTCTGGGGTCAGATTCCTGGGACTGCGTGGCGACCTGCTTCTTCATCGACACGGCTCACAACGTTATCGAGTACGTGGAGACGATCTGGAAGATTCTTAAACCTGGAGGAGTCTGGATCAATCTGGGTGAGTCAGGTAGAAACAAGCTGTAATGTTACCCTACAGGACAGATGTTCATCATCAGGTAGAAACAAGCTGTAATGTTACC
>NW_023266777.1:0-1175 GCF_013103735.1 Etheostoma cragini
GTGTATGTGTGTATGTGTGTGTGTGTGTGTGTGTGTGTGTAGATCAATGGTCCTTGAGGAGAATCGATTGGATAAACAAGAGTTTTAATGACGGCAGATGGGCGAGCGAGGACAATGCAGCTTGATGAGGAGAGAGAGAGAACAATCCTCCCTGATGACATCACCGCAGCCATTCATGCTCCAGCACACTTTATTAATTATTTAATTTAAATTAGAGACATAACTGAACACACATTGTCATATGTTTGGTTTTTAATAACATTTCAGCAGGAAAAGTCCTTTTTGGGAAGAAGTATCTTCATAATATTTTTGTCTTCATTTTTCGAGAAATCTTGTTCATTTTAAAGGTTAAATGTGCTTGTTTCTTCTTTTATTTTGATTAATTCTGTGATTTCTGATTATTTGTGTGATTTCTATGATTTGTGATTATTTCTGTGATTATTTCTATGATTCCTGACTGTTTTTGTCCCTCGTCCTGGTCCAGGTTCTCATCTTGGTCCAGGTTCTCGTCTGTTTCCTGTTCCTGATCCGAGCTTAGCTTACGTTTCCCCTCATTGTTCAGACGAGTCTCAGCATGTGTGTGTGTGTGTGTGTGTGTGTGTGTGTGTGTGTGTGTGTGTGTGTGTGTGCCAGCTGTTTCCTTAGCAACGGAGGAATGTTGAGGAACAAACAGACGGACGTGTGTTTGAGTCTCAGCTGCTGGGAGTTAGATATCATTATATATTATGTTAAGTATTATATTATATTATAATATATCACATATCATATAATATATATGTAATATATAATATAATATAATATATTATATTATGTATTATATTATAATATGTATTAAAAATATATTATAAATTACATATTATATTGCATATGGTTTATTTGGCAAATTAAAATATAAAAATTAACAGAAAAAACATCAAAAATTCAACATGAACACATGAACACATGAACACATGAACACATGAACACATGAGAACATGAAAGGTTGTTGTCTGAATCATAAAACTAAAAATGACATCACCATAGACAGTAAATATTAAACATATTATTATTCAGTGTAACATCAGCACACTGAATATTATCACTCATATTTGTTATTATTCTTCCGCCAGATGTTCGACCCGCTACTAGTCCCGGAGCGTTGCCAACACACACACACACAACACATCAAACCGTGT
>NW_023266778.1:0-768 GCF_013103735.1 Etheostoma cragini
CTAGGGAGGCCCCCAGGAGGCATCCCTACCAGATGTCTGAACCACTTGGTGGACCGAGCTTCACTGGCTCTATGGGGGGGATGAGATGTGGATGATCAGCACCAATGAGAAGGAGTGGGCTGGCGTTCGTGACTGGACTTCTATAGCCTTGCCAACAAAGATCACCACTGTCTGCATACAATGGTGTAAGAATGTAGATAATGCTCATCTTGAACGTAGGGCTATTGGCGCAATGGATAATGCGTGTGACTACGGATCAGAAGTTTCTAGCTTTGACTCCTGGCTAGCTTGTAGTGCTCTTTAGCGACTAAATCCCTTGTTTGTCATTTCCAACTTCAACCCCTGGACAAGCTCTGCAAAGAGAATGTACATCTATAAAGAACAAAAATGATGAGTAATTATTGTTTCAACATGTGTGTAAATTCATCTAAGCCTCTCACGGTCACTCAAATACAACAGTAATCAAGCTCTTGCTGTTGTTTTTCTGTTTTTGCTTGCTAATCATTTTTCCTTGAAAAAAAAAATGTCCCTGAAGGACAGAATCAGCAGTGCTAGATAAACCATCCATGAAATTTTCATTTGTTAGTCAACAATCAGTGCAAGCAGGAAAATATCACAACTGTTTGCATACAATGGTGTGAGAATGTAGCTATTGCTAGCACTAAACGTAGGGCTAGTTGCGCAATGGATAAAGCGTCTGACTGCGGATCAGAAGATTCTAGGTTCGGCTCCTGGCTAGCTCGTAGTGCTCTTTAGCAACTAAATCCC
>NW_023266778.1:778-1036 GCF_013103735.1 Etheostoma cragini
CGTCCAACTTTACCCCCCAGTACAATCTCTTTGCCTGCTCCTGTGAGTGCCTTAACTTACTGCGTGGCTGGGTTAAAAAAATGTTTTATATATTTATATATAACTATATACTGTGTATATAAGACACAGTATCCTTTCTAGACACGTCCTTTCACGTTTGGTATTGCGTTGGTCTGTAACATTAAAGGAAATAGAACAATAACCATGTGGTTTGTTTAAGTTGTGTTGCCGTAGCTAGCTATATCGTGGATTGACAAT
>NW_023266778.1:1046-1241 GCF_013103735.1 Etheostoma cragini
TGCTGCTAGTGAGTGAATAATGACAGAGTCTGGAGGGAAAAGTAAAGCTAAGCGCAAATATGAAGAGGAACACAGGACTTTTTTATCTGAGTGGGAGGAACTGTATTTTTTTGTGGAACGAAATGGGAAGCTTTTCTGCGTGATTTGCGAGACTTTACTATCGCATTTTAAAGCATCAAACCTGGAGCGCCATTT
>NW_023266778.1:1251-1375 GCF_013103735.1 Etheostoma cragini
CATGCTAACATCGCCCGGGATTTCCCCAAAGGCAGTGAACTCCGCGAGCACAAGGTAAACACGTTGAAACGGCAGTCAGAGAAGCAGACTCAACTTTTTCGAAAATTTGCAAAGCACTCAGAGA
>NW_023266778.1:1441-1636 GCF_013103735.1 Etheostoma cragini
GAGACTGTCACGTTAGCATCATATCAGGTAGCATGGAACATTGCTCGTGCTAAAAAGCCATACAGTGAAGGGGACTTTATGAAGACATGTCTCAAAGATGTCATTGCTATCCTCGCGCCTGAAAATGACAATTTAAATAAAAAAGAAAACAAATCTGTAAATTTACATACATTTTCCTGTTAACTTTACAGATTT
>NW_023266778.1:1646-1878 GCF_013103735.1 Etheostoma cragini
TTTTAAATACATAAAAACACCAATAAATTACAAAAATAAACTGAATTTAAGAGACAACTAGCATGTGTGAAACCACCTGTGGGAGTGGAACATGGATGTTTAGAGATGGGCTTTCAAATAATGCACCTTTTGACAATTTGACATGTCACAGTGGGAAGAGCAAAGATATAAATAAAAATGAATTATGGCTCAACTCAATTTACATTTTTACAGTAGACATAAGGCATTACAA
>NW_023266779.1:0-1479 GCF_013103735.1 Etheostoma cragini
AACACACACGCACACACACACACACACACACACACACACACACACACACACACACAATGTAGAGATAAGGTTCATCCATCTCATCCCTGTGGTGCAGCTTACAAATACATGTGTATAGTCGTGTAAATTACATTTGAGATGTTATTTTCACCTCTACACACACTGGACTACACACACAAGCTCGATACGGAGAATGTGTGCAACTCCCTTTTCACACGCTGTCGAGGCAAAAGTTCATTTTCTCACTCCTCGAAAAAACTCATTTAAAACTGTTAATGTCACGGCACGAGAAGACGACACTGACAGCACGCGGACAGATGAGACGGGGAGCTGCAAAGTGTCAAAGAAACAAAGAAAGTGGCTATCGTACCACAATGAAAATGTCCTCATTGTTAACCTCCTAAGATTAAGGGAATCCATGTTTTGCGTCAGTGATAAGCTGACATTTGAATGTAATCATGTGATTATAACCCTGACCTACACTGTACAGTACCTTCACAAAATTGAAGGGAGAAGCAGCTCGAGTTACATTACATTATGTCTTTTTTCATGCCTCTATATTGTTTCTGTTTAGAGTGTGTATATATTAGTGTTTATATATTGTTTGGTTGTTTTGTGTGTGTAAGCACAGTAACGATGCTCCAAAGAAACATTCCTCGTATGTGTCCTCATACCTGGCAAATAAAGCTGGTTCTGGTTCTGATGATGCTGGGGATTTCCTTATTTTAAACCAGAAGGACGCTGCTTCCGTCCTCTGCATCCGAAGACTTCGGATGCAGAGGACGGATGCAGCGTCCTTCTGGTTTAAAGACAAACAGAGTTGAATCTGCAGTTAGATGCACATGGAAGACCAGATTGGGAGCCTTGCACAGACGTTTTCATTTTTTCCCTCATAAAGTGTTTTCCGTAGTTCACCATACCAAATACCTTTAAAATGTTACAGCAGCCCAGTAGTAGTCGGAAACAACACACTTTGGTTAGATATATCTCTAAAAGTATCAATAGGTACATGTTGTACTGTATTTATATACCTTTTCTAGTCTTAACGACTACTCAAAGCTCTTTTACACACACAATCATACAAGGTGCCACCTGCTCATCAGATACACAAACACACACACATCTACACACCTGCTCATCAGATAAACACTCACACACACATCTACACACCTGCTCATCAGGTACACACTCACACACATCTACACACCTGCTCATCAGATACACACACACACACATCTACACACCTGCTCATCAGATACACACTCACACACATCTACACACCTGCTCATCAGATAAACACTCACACACATCTACACACCTGCTCATCAGATAAACACTCACACACATCTACACACCTGCTCATCAGATAAACATGCACACTCATTCAAACTCCGATGCGACTCTGTAAATTATAGAGTGGTCTAGACCTGCTCTATCTGTAGATTATAGAGAGGTCTAGACCTGCTCTATCTGTAAATT
>NW_023266780.1:0-1450 GCF_013103735.1 Etheostoma cragini
GAACAACATGAAGACAACATGAGAACAACATGAGGACAACATGAAGACAACATGAAGACAACATGAAGACAACATGAGAACAACATGAGGACAACATGAGAACAACATGAGGACAACATGAAGACAACATGAAGACAACATGAAGACAACATGAGAACAACATGAAGACAACATGAGAACAACATGAGGACAACATGAAGACAACATGAAGACAACATGAAGACAACATGAGGACAACATGAGGACAACATGAAGACAACATGAGGACAACATGAGGACAACATGATGACAACATGAGGACAACATGAGGACAACATGAGGACAACATGAGGACAACATGAGGACAACATGAGCAGCTGTCTCTCTCTACTCTGAGGGATTAACTGATAATAAAGAAGTGAAATCCTTTGATTGTAAAACGGGAACAAAGATGCGTTAATCCCTCAAAGCGTCGCCATGGTAACCGCCGTCGCAGGATTCCGATTGGCTCACGGCGACCCCCCCCCCCCCCCCCCCCCCCCCCCCCGCTGAGGACAAAAAGGACGGAAAAGAAACCTCAATACGGAGAAAAAGAGACAAAATGGAGGAAAAAACCTTCAGACTCCATAAGGTCCAGAAGAGAATAAATAAAATATGATAAAATAATATTCAATATAATGAAACAAAATCTAATAAAAAATAGTTAAATTAAACAAGATATCAAATTAGATAAAATATAATAAAACAAAATAAAATAAAATACAATAAAATATTATAAAATTAAATTAAATATAAGGACACAAAATAAAAAAATTAAAATAAATAAAATTAAATAATATAAAATTAAATTAAATATAATGAGACAAAATAAAATAAAATACAGTCAAATTAAATATTATAAAATTAAACTAAATATAATGAAACAAAATCTAATAAAAAAATAGTAAAATTAAATATAAAATAATATAATGAAACAAAATAAAAAATAAAAATAAATAAAATATAATGAAACAAAATAAAATGTAATGAAATAAAATAAATCTAAATAAAACATAATGAACTAAAAACTAATTAAAGTAAAATAAAACAAAATTAAATATAATAACACAAAATTGAATTTAAAAAATACATAATAAATATTTATGACACCTGTACACTTGTCTGTTTAGGGACATGATGCATTCCCTAAAAACTCATTACATCACATTAACCGGCTCGTAATTTCAGCGTTAAACTGGCTCCTCGCCCACACACACACACACACACACACACACACGCACACGCACACGCGCACACACACCCTCGCCGCCATTTAACAAGCCGCAACGAGGACCAGAGAACATGTCCTCACTTCCTTTCTCTGAGACTCTAATTGGTCCTCGTGAAGATCAGAGACACTCTCACACACACACACACAGAGACACTCTCTCTCACACACACACACACACACACACACACACAGAGACACTCT
>NW_023266780.1:1676-2429 GCF_013103735.1 Etheostoma cragini
CCCCCCACACACACACACACACACAGACACACACACACACACACGCACACCTCCAACAGATTGACCGAGGTAATTGAGTCTCCATTTGCATCGCGGAGCTTTCATCATCGGCCCGATCGGCGCAGGACGGATCTGTGTATCGACCAAACAGCAGGTGGTGTGTGTGTCTGTGTGTGTGTGTTGGTGTGTGTGTGTGTGTGTGTGTGTGTGTCACTACAAATGGATGGATAAACGGTTGCGGCATCAGTGTGAAAAATGCAGCTCACACAGAGAGCCGAGTAGTGCTGACGCCGAGCGGAAAACACGAATCCATAAAGAGCGAGCTCGTCTGAAATAAAAAATAAAGAAGATCACGATCGATGGATGGATGGATGGAGAGATGGAGAGATGACGGGAGATAAAGGAGGAGAAGAGGAAACATTAAGCAGGACGTGATGGAGGAGACAACATAGTGGAGATGGACAGAAACACACAATAACTCTGTAATGAAGGCTGTAGTGTTCAGTGTGTGTTTAAACGTCTTAATAGTCTGTTGAATATATGTAAATTTAAGTAATCACCAAACCCACCAGACTCCATGTAAATAATCACTACTTTAATCATCCTAATGCACACTTCATTTAAAGAGGACAGAAACTAAATAAAACTACCAATAGCCGTCTTGGTTCATCTTTTCACTGTTCCAACAATCACCACTCTGGTCTGGTTGGAATAAACTCTTAATTCACCTATTTACATGTGGAGATATGCTGC
>NW_023266781.1:0-1001 GCF_013103735.1 Etheostoma cragini
CGAAAAGCATGTTTCCAGCTTGGAGATGTGTGTTTAACAGCTTTTGTATAGAAACCAATGTAAAACTGTTAAAATGACCTAAACAAGGTTAAAACAGCACACAAAGCTCAGAAGAGGCCGAAACGCATGTTTCCAGCATGGAGATGTGAGTTTAACAGCTTTTGTATAGGAACCAATGTAAAACTGTTAAAATGACTGAAACAAGGTTAAAACAGCACACAAAGCTCAGAAGAGGCCAAAACGCATGTTTCCAGCATGGAGATGTGTGTTTAACTGCTTATGTTGAGAAACTAATGTAAAACTGTTGAAATGACTGTAACAAGGTTAAAACACCACAGAAAGCTCAAAAGAGGCCGAAACGCACGTTTCCAGCATGGAGATGTGTGTTTAACAGCTTGTATTAAGAAACCAATGTAAAACTGTTGAAATGACAGAAACAAGGTTAAAACACCACAAAAAGCTCAGAAGAGGCCGAAACGCACGTTTCCACCATGGAGATGTGTGTTTAACAGCTTTTGTATAGAAACCAATGTAAAACTGTTGAAATGACAGATACAAGGTTAAAACATCACAGAAAGATCAGAAGAGGCCGAAAAGCATGTTTCCAGCTTGGAGATGTGTGTTTAACAGCTTTGTATAGAAACCAATGTAAAACTGTTGAAATGACAGAAACAAGGTTAAAACACCACAAAAAGCTAAGAAGAGGCCGAAACGCACGTTTCCAGCATGGAGATGTGTGTTTAACAGCTTTTGTATAGAAACCAATGTAAAACTGTTGAAATGACAGAAACAAGGTTAAAACACCACAGAAAGCTCAGAAGAGGCCGCAACGCATGTTTCCAGCATGGAGATGTGTTTTTAAAAGCTTGTATTAAGAAACCAATGTAAAACTGTTGAAATGACAGAAACAAGCTTAAAACATTACACAAAGCTCAGAAGAGGCCGAAACGCACGTTTCCAGCATGGAGATGTGAGTTTAACAGCTTTTGTATAGAAACCAA
>NW_023266782.1:0-1099 GCF_013103735.1 Etheostoma cragini
AGGTCAGAGCCAGAGATTTCACCGGTCGGACGTGCACACATCAGACGGTCTGCGGCGGCGGTTTTGCTAAGCGTGAATCCCGTAGGTCCCGCAGCGCGCTGAACAGAGAACACGTGACAGGGTCCCCTGTTTGCACACGGCACTGGAATAACGGCGGTGCTCGGACCGACCCTCTGCACTGCTGCTGTGTTTCTTGCTGCTGACTTGATTTATTTTCTGCAGGACATCGTTACACGTTTTTCTTCCACGCGAGGTAAGGTTATGTTATTTTACTAATCTTTCTGGTTTGCAAACTGTTTGTCATGGTGTTTGAATTGTGACGTTACTAAGTTAGCTAACTTGCTGAGTTGTGCAGGAGTGTGCTAGCCTGCACCAGTTACTGCTTTAGCTAGCTAGCGTTAGTGGGTCAGAAAAAAACTTTAACTTGAAAAACTGTTGGTTTGATGTCGCTTTTAAACTCGTTTGTCGATTCGACGTTATGTTGGCTAAGTAACATTAATGTTAACGCTAGTTTGTGAAAGTGTTATGTTAACGTTAGCAAACTATGTTGGCTCGCTCACAAGTCAATATGCCCCTGCCTTTTTTTCTTTTGGTTTGCAAAGTAACGTTAAGTAAGTTAAGGCTATCTTAAATTTATGTTACTTCATATCAAAATTGCACAAGGAAACCTAGCTAACGGTTTAACATTATGTACTTAGCTAAAGAAACTGCATGAACATTTTTAGATTGTAGGTAACGTTAGCTTAGACTGAGCTCAGACTGGACTCGATTTGGCCCTTGCAGTCACGTTCTCCTCTCTCCGAACATCATTAGGGAAATACTGCTAACACACTTAAACCCCATTACTCTTAAGTGCAGTCTGTGCGATCTACAGCGGTTGACGGGGAAATAAGACATATTACTTCAGTGGTGGAACACTTAGAAAAAAAGGAATCACAGGCTGTTATTACTGCCGGAATTAGCTGCGTATCACTGTGTCCAGAGGGTCTGGCAAACCTAATTTGACTAGCACAATATAGAGCCACACAGAGAGTGCTGTTCTCAGATCTGCCCGTTTTCTCTCACATGTATCCCAGAGGCAGCCGGTGCGACGCTCTGG
>NW_023266783.1:0-1618 GCF_013103735.1 Etheostoma cragini
GTGTGTGTGTAACAGGCATAGTGTGTGTCCCTGTGTGTGTCCCTTTGTGTGTGTGTAACAGGCATAGTGTGTGTCCCTGTGTGTGTCCCTGTGTGTGTCCCTCTGTGTGTGTAACCAGCATAGTGTGTGTCCCTGTGTGTGTGTCTGTGTGTGTGTCTGTGTGTGTGTGTGATGACCTCACCTCGTCCAGGTCCGTCTCCCGGTAACAGCGCAGCGGCACGGCGTCCAGATCCGTCTCCGAGTACCTGAGGGTCTGGAGGATGACGCCCGTCTGGGGGGCGGAGTCTCGGGGGTGGGGGGTCAGCAGCTCCAAGTCCACCTGCCGCACCTGGGTATGGGGCAGCGTTGGACCCTGGGGGGGCCGCGTTGGGGGCCGCGTTGGACCCTGGGGGGGCCGCGTTGGGGGCCGCGTTGGACCCTGGGGGGGCCGCGTTGGGGGCCGCGTTGGACCCTCACGGGGCTTGGGGGGGTGCGTTGGACCCTCCCTGTCCCGCCCCCTCCTCTGATAGGCTGCTTCCAGACGGATGGAGGGGGGAGGGGCGGGGCTAAGGGGGTCGGTGCGGGGGGGCAGCGTGGACCGAGCGTCTGCCAGAGAAAAGAAGAGTGTTAATAGAGACATAGAGACAAAGAGAGACAGAGACAGAGAGACAGACAGACAAAGAGAGAGACAGACAGAGAGAAAAAGAGGGACAAAGAGAGACATAGAGAGAGAGAGAGTGACAGTGAGAGACAGTGAGAGAGACAGACACAGAGACAAAGAGAGACAAAGAGAGAGAGAGACAGAGAGAGAGTGAGAGAGACAAAGAGAGAGACAGACACAGACAAAGAGAGACAAAGAGAGACATAGAGAGAGACAGACAGAGAGAGAGACAGTGAGAGAGACAAAGAGAGAGACAGACACAGAGACAAAGAGAGACAAAGAGAGACATAGAGAGAGAGAGAATGAGAGAGACAGTGAGAGAGACAAAGAGAGAGACAGACACAGACAAAGAGAGACAAAGAGAGACAAAGAGAGACATAGAGAGAGACAGACAGTGAGAGAGACATAGAGAGAGACAAAGAGAGAGACAGACACAGAGACAAAGAGAGACAAAGAGAGACAAAGAGAGACATAGAGAGAGACAGACAGTGAGAGAGACATAGAGAGAGACAGAGAGAGAGAGAGACAGACACAAGCTTACATTTAACTTCCTTTTTCTGTATATTATATTTTATTATATTATGCTATGCTATGCTATGCTACGCTATGCTATGTAATGCTATATCATAATGAGCTTCAGGTTAATCAGTAAACAGCTGAGTGAATACAAAGTTAAAATGACCTTTACTGCAGCGAGTCTCCTGTCCTCCGAACAGGAAGTCCCACTTGGCCCGGGCGATCTTCTGCGATCGCGAGGACGGAGTCGAGCCGGCGTCCGACTGCATGAGGACCAAAGACATCGTGATGAAATACTCGGCTTCTCACGCAAGTAATCAATAACTACAAATCAAAGTAATTAGTCAGAAAAACACAACCACGTGATTCAACGCATGATCAGGTAAAAGCTTCGCAAAGATTTTAGGCATTTTCTGCTTTTATTTTGAAAGGACACCTGAAGACATGAAAGGGGGGGGGGGG
>NW_023266784.1:0-1100 GCF_013103735.1 Etheostoma cragini
TGTTCACTTGTGGGTTAACAACACTTTAAAAGCCAAAAGAAAACCTGAAGAATAAATAAAAATGTTGTACCTCGTCATCTTTCCTTTATTGATCACTGGGGGAAAAAGAACATAAGGACTCATTTTAATTTTAAGGTATTTTTATCTGGTTATCAGCACAACCTCAAAAAACCATAAAGCAAATGCTTGTGGCTTAAAAATCGAGCTCCCGCTCATGAAACCTCAGACAGGCGCAGTCTTTGTGGGGCAATAGGTCAGCGCAGTTGGCTGTTACTGTTGCTTAAATAACCAGGAGAGAGCCAACTCTAGGATATATGAGCCCCAAGTGGCCTTACTTTACAAGGTACAGTTCTGCTAACCATGTACATATTAATCTTTGCAGTCATTGGTATGCAGGTCACTTGATGTCATACAAGCAAATACATAAGGCCCCACCCAACAGGTTTGTGATATGTGGCGTGCAACTGTATGTCAATGATCAAGATTGTTGCTGTGACCAAGAAACCACCAGCAAAATGACTGATACATCATCAGTTCCGAAATTTTCTTGGATGCCAAATATTTAAATTCAATGTCAAAATCCAGCTTCTACATTTCCGCATGAGTCAGCTTCCCCAATTTCTGACAAACAGGAAAATAGCCTGATAAGCATACATGTGCAGCTCAACCTCAAAAAGCCATAAAGCAAATGCTTGTGGCTTGAAGATCGAGCTCCCGCTCATAAAACATCAGCCAGGCGTAGTCTCTGTGGCGCAATAGGTCAGCGCAGTCGGCTGTTAACCGAAAGGATGGTGGTTCGAGTCCACCCAGCGACGTTTGTTGCTAAAATATCCTGGAGCGAGCCATCTCTGGCTCTCTCTCTCTTTATTCTTCTGCAGAAGACCATAGAGCAGCCAAAAGATAACCCTAGTGACCTTACCTCCATCAGAAGGTACATTTCTGCAAACCATGTGCTGTACATATTAATCTTTACAGTCATTGTTATGCAGGCCACTTCAGGTAATACAAGTAAATACATAAGGCCCCACCCAACAGTTTTGTGATACGTGGCGGGCAACTGTATGTCAATGATCAAGCTTGTTGCTGTGACCAAGAAACCA
>NW_023266785.1:0-1209 GCF_013103735.1 Etheostoma cragini
CATTTACATACTTGTTACCTGTGGTAATTACCAATTAACCACTATAACTTACCATATATTTACCAGGTAAAAACCTAGTAATTAGTTTGTAGTTTCTGTGCATTTACGTACTTGTTACCTGTGGTAATTACCAATTAACCACTATAACTTACCATATATTTACCAGGTAAAAACCTAGAAATTAGTTTGTAGTTTCTGTGCATTTACATACTTGTTACCTGTGGTAATTACCAATTAACCACTATAACTTACCATATATTTACCAGGTAAAAACCTAGAAATTAGTTTGTAGTTTCTGTGCATTTACATACTTGTTACCTGTGGTAATTACCAATTAACCACTATAACTTACCATATATTTACAAGGTAAAAACCTAGAAATTAGTTTGTAGTTTCTGTGCATTTACATACTTGTTACCTGTGGTAATTACCAATTAACCACTATAACTTACCATATATTTACCAGGTAAAAACCTAGAAATTAGTTTGTAGTTTCTGTGCATTTACATACTTGTTACCTGTGGTAATTACCAATTAACCAATATAACTTACCATATATTTTCCAGGTAAATACCTAGTAATTAGGGGACTGTAAAAGGAAGGGTTACCAAAAATTTCAGTCCGGTTTTCGAGCAGCACACAGCACTGAGACAGCCCTGGTTCGCGTCATGAATGACCTACATATGACTGCTGACCAAGGCTCACCATCTCTCCTCCTCCTACTGGACTTGTCGGCCGCTTTTGACACCGTGGATCACAACATCTTGCTCCATCGTCTCCAGTCTGTGGTAGAACTTTCTGGGACCACACTAAGTTGGTTCCAGTCTTACCTCACAGGCAGGACGGAGCATGTGGCTCTAGGACAGTCCCAATCATCACCCCACACAGTCAGCTGTGGAGTGCCACAAGGATCCGTCCTCGCTCCAACCCTTTTCACCATCTACTTACTACCCCTCGGCCACATCATCCATAAACACAAAGTTTCATTCCACTGTTACGCAGACGATACTCAACTATACATAAAAATGGACTCCACACCCCCCTCAGCTTTGCCGTCTGCATTTCAGGTTTGTCTGGAGGAGATAAGGGCATGGATGTCTGACAACTTCCTTCAATTAAATAGCAGCAAACCCGAAGCCATCCTGATCGGTACCCCACACCAAACCCAGTCCTCCTCCCTCAGCAGTATATCCATTTTTGGTCATCACA